>NW_023459632.1:4030-9274 GCF_013731165.1 Rhagoletis pomonella | reverse complement strand
AAAGCACTAGTTGCATTCTACAAATTTTATAACTGTCTCTGAACTACAGCCAAACGGCTGCAGAGAGAGCAATTGCAACTTGCGGGTACTATGTAGTTACGCTGTGGTCAAAGTTTCTCACGTTTAGCATGTGAAAGCTGGGAAGCAAACGTACAAATTCTCGTACAATACTAAAATAGCTCCGCGGGAAGACCACTGCCACAATCGCAATTTAATAAATTGAAATTGTTGCATGGCGATTAAAAATTGAAGAGAAAATTATGAAATTAAATAAAAGTAAAATAAATAAAATAAAATGCAAACAGCAAAATAAAAGAATAAATATCCAAAAATCTAATCTGACACAATTTTTTCAATCAAAACTCATTGTCCCAGAACTGTCCAAAATATAACTAGTTCTGAAGGAGTTCAAAAGTTTCGTAGGATGTCGCCATGTTAAAAAGGCAGTTGAAAGCATTGATTTGAGATAGATGAAGAACCAAGACTGTCCCTTTTCAAGCTAGTTCTGCGCGAGCTCCGAACCAGTTGGATTTGCTGCAGGGTACCAACCCGTCTAAGTACCTCAAAAAGCTGACATTTTTCGTGAGGTACTTAAGCGGGTTTTACTGTATTTAATTAAACTTAAAATTGTACTTCCGCACTCATGTACTTCACTTCATTGACTGACTTCAACTTCCCTGTAAATTAAACAAAGCAAAACATGATTTTTATGCGAAAAGAAAGAAAGAAAGTAACGGAAGAAAAGAATTTTTGGCTATACATTCTATTTTGCAGCTGACTATGGGGAAGCATTCTACTTTGCATTCCCCGTAATGAATCAAAGCAGCGAAATTAATAAAATATTGTAGAACATTCTGCTATGCCTTACCGGCAATGCCTAAAGGAAGCGAAAAAATTAGAAGACATTGTAAGGCAATCCGTTCTAGACCATGTTGCCACTAAAAGCGATTACCGATTTTTTGCTGGGTAATAGTAAAATAAAAAATGTGATATAAAATAAAGCAAATGAAAATACGATAAAGTAAAATTAAATATATTAAATTATTTTTTTCATTTTATTTAATTTATTAATCAATGCGTTAGTACAGTAAGATTAAGAAATCTTTTGTAGTACAACAGTAATTTATATATGTCATCATGAATAATTTATATATGTCATCAATAAGGTTGTAGTGAATATATTTAATTAAGACTAGAGTAAGATAAACAAAACTGGCACAGGTATTAGGTTGTATAAATTTAGAATAAAATAAAACTTTGTGATATTTCTATGGTTAAATATAATTACATGTACACATACGTACGTACGAGCACATCTCAGTGTAACAGGTTCTTAACATAACTCTTATGTCAACAGCAACATACCCGGGTATGTTTTGCGTTTTCAAATTGCTATTATCTTGGAAGTTAATCCGATGTAACTTGAAATTTTACGATATCCTACATAAAAGTATTCTACACCACATTCCCAAGTCTGAGTGGGGTTGGACCACCTGGACCAGAGGTCTTACCATTTTTCGACTTTTTTGTTGTGTTGTGTTGCGTGGTGTTGTGTTGTGTGGTGTGTTGTTGTGATCTAATATCAAAAGTGACTTTTTCTTAAGACCTCTTAGTTCGGGTTTGTAATGCATTCCTAAAAGGATCACAACTGATTTATTTTTCTTCGGCATGAGCTGGTCCATTGTTTGCAGCCTGAGTATGTTGTGGGATCGAAACTGGCAGTTTGTGGAATAGTTTCCCTGGTTTCACCTGGTATGTCGTCCTTTGTCATCTTCACTTTCGTCTTCCAGGTCGTATTCTGGTAAACGGATTTGTTCTATATCGGAGTCATCTGGAGTTACATCATATTCGTTATCGTCCACAATCTCTTCAGATACCGAAAGTTCACCTTTCCTTGCCTAAATCTTTCTGTCTGTTTCTGGCTGTTCCTCAGGATCAAGTGCACTAAGTGGTCGTGGAGTGAGGCATTCACCATCTTCCATTTTTACCTTTGTAAATTTTAATTCGTTGGGAAACACTTTGCAATAAAAACCCATATCTCTTCAGTCTCCAAGTTCGCCCTACATATTTAACTTCAAGTAAATATCAGAGTATAAGTACTTTTTTGCTTACGGGTTCTTCAGGTTTGTGCAAGCGATGAACTACATGATGTAACAAGAAACATCGCAAGAATTAGTTGCGTCTCCTTAAAAACCCCTTTTCTCACGTAATAATACAAGTTTTGTACCTAAACAATCCTTTTCGCATATATTTTCAAAAGCCACGATCATAAAGTGTGGTCTAAAAAACTCATTATTTATACAGCAAAATAACGTATTTCTCAAATCTTGTTTTCCATACTTAAAATAAACATTTTTTTTTTAAATAACAATAAAGGCCTAATTAGAAGAAATGTGTTAAGTATTCACATTTTCGTCATAACACAATGCCATTTCCCATGCAAAATGTATGTGCATACCCGGGTATGCTGCTGTTGACGTACGTATAATTTTTCTGCTGTTGGCATAAAGGTTAACAAACTAGCGAAAATATGAATACAAGAGACTCTTAAAGCTGCTTTTATTCAAAGTAATACTGGAATGTCCTTCGTAAATGCAACCTTTTGTACAGGAGTGTCAAACCGCGGCTGTCAATAATTACCTAATCTTGTATTATTGAATCATGGGCTTGTAGCGGTGTTGATATTTTAAGTACAATTGTACTTTTTTCAGTACAATAAGTTTTAAAAAGTACAATTTACCGATTTTAAATACAATTTCAACATCAAAAATACTTTTTGTACAAAACGCTGCAATCTCTGCCACTTTGATTATTAATCCGTTTGCGTTTAAGTAAATGGACATACCTACATTTCATATTGGGTACAAAACGAAATTCTGAATTGTAATTTTGAAAAAAAAAAACGTGATTGTGAATGGTAATACTAGGTGGCGCCGAATGAGCTATATGGTTTGAATTCTTTATAACAGTTTTTTTTTTTTTTTTACTCTATGCCAACGGGATCCACGCCTGGAAATGACCTGCCAGCAGCGTTGCCGAATGCTTTTGCTTAAAAATCGTCATTTTACCTTGAAAAAATCGTAATTTCGGCAAAAAAAAGACTCAAATTTTTGGTTATAATACTGGGTGGCGCCGAATGGGCTTGTTGCATAGCTGGCTGTTGGGGTAAAGCGAGGCGGTATGAAGGCATGGTGGCGGGCCCAGGCTAAGCTCGTCGGATGGGTGAGTCGTTTCCACCAGCCTTACCTTCAGCTACATAAACAAACAAATTTTAGGTCATGCCTATGTGGAAGTAAAAATAAGAAAAGTCAGATATAAGTGATAGAAATAAAGGCCAGTCCTGTCAGGTGGAGTCATCCCTCCCCATCTACACGTCGTAGCCTTGGACTCTGCCGTGACTCCTTCAAATCGCAGACTCCCCTAATCCTGACTAGAGTCCGTATGTCTAATATGCCGTTATATGTATGTCCGAACAGTCATTTGTCAGCGACACCCATTTCCCCTCTACAGCGCCAGTGCAACACCCACGCCAACCCAGATAATTTAGCACATCATCTTTATTTTTCGTTTGCCAAATGTTCTACATTGATTTCTATTAAAAATATAAATGGGAGTATTAAGTACACTAAATAAATATTAATACTACCTATTTCTGTTTCGTTTCAATTTCTATGTCTAAAGAATTCATCCAACAAATTTAACATTCTTATTTTCATAGCTCTAAAAATTAAAATTAATTCATACAATTAACTTGTATGTATTTATGTTTAGTTATATCCTCCACGCCAAAATAGTCTGTCCCAATAATTACGCACGCTACTGTTGAACTATCTCAAAATTACTACCTCCGTGTATCTTTCTCAAGGAAACAATTTTCAATTATCAGCGCTGCTCTAACTACGCAGGCACATATATAAGTATAAAGGGCGCTAGTATATGTATATGCTTACCCTGCAGGCAAAATTACCGGTACTTGACATATCACATACCGGTCACAAGGAGATTATACCGGTCTTAGTTCCGGTTCTTATATATGAAAACGAGCGGCAACTTTAACACGGGGTTGTCATTGGAGGTGACCAATTGCCACCACATAGAGACTTTTGGGGCGGAACTGTGATAATTTGAGTGAACCTCTCCTTTGACAGGTCCTTTTATACCGGTTTTGTGATTGGTATAAAAGAGAAGATTGCGGTGCCAGTTACGAGCATCTACATACCTCATCCCATAGAAAACTCCGCTTTCTCCAAAAATTTGTATATGCAACTCTTTATTTGTACCATTGCGCTAGCTTTAGAATATACACAAGTTTGATTAAATTTAAATTGAAATTAACTCAGTTTCATAAACATCCCAAGACTGAATGTTATATATATACAGGGTGTCCAAAACTCCGCATTTTATTTTTGAAGGTGAAAAGAGATCGAAATTTGGAGTCGAAAGTTCATTTGAACTTTACTGTATAACGCCTCCTAGTCCAATTATTCAAGTTTGATGTCGTTCGCCCTCAACTTAAACGTTTGCAATTAAAAAATATTTGAAATTTAAATAAGCTTTCAACTCCAAATCTCTTTTCATTCTTAAAAATAAAGTGCGGCTGTTTGGGACATCCTGTATACATACACTCGCTCCATTAAATCTGCGTACACCCTTGTTTTTTTTTAAATATTCACAATATTTTACAAGCTTTATTTTTTGTTTTGTTATTTTTTACAAAAATATGGTCCATGTTGTAAACAAAACCATATAAATCAAAGTTTCAAACTGTATATAAAATTAAGGAAAATTTAGCGAATTTTCATCAAAGTTTTAAACGTTTTACTCACATTTTTTAAAAAACAACAATGTACAAATTTGAAGTGGCTTAAAAATCGCGTTGATTTTTATTTTTTTTTGCGACGGCTCTAGGCATTTATCTCCATACAAGATATGAGCGAATTTTTTTTTAATGGTAGAAAATACGTACAGGTGTCAGCAAAAAAATTGTTAAAAATCAACCCAATTTTTTAGCCGCTTCAAATTTGTACATTGTTATACTAAAATTAAATAGGCTATAAAACTGCATACCAGAAATTTAAAAAAAAA
This sequence comes from Rhagoletis pomonella, assembly GCF_013731165.1. Taxonomy (NCBI): domain Eukaryota; kingdom Metazoa; phylum Arthropoda; class Insecta; order Diptera; family Tephritidae; genus Rhagoletis; species Rhagoletis pomonella. The sequence continues at coordinate 4,189 of NW_023459632.1, read as the reverse complement.
TGTGAGTAAAACGTTTAAAATTTTGATGAAAATTCGTTAAATTTTCCTTAATTTTATATACAGTTTGAAACTTTGATTTATGTGGTTTTGTTTACAACATGGACCATATTTTTGTAAAAAATAACAAACAAAAAAATATAGCTTGCAAAATATTGTGAA
>NW_023459632.1:1329-3930 GCF_013731165.1 Rhagoletis pomonella | reverse complement strand
TATGTATCTCGGTAACCGTTATACCAATTTGTACCAAACTTGGTATGGTTATTGTGCTTGCCACATAAAAGAAAAATGTTGACAATTATTGAAATCGGACTTAAATTACGGCCGCTTTTCATATAACGGTAAATTTCAGAAATGCTTGAAACTGCAATATTTCGAAATTTAAGGACGCTAATTTACTCAAAATGGATACACCCCGGTTTACCATGTAGCGGTAGCTTTCGGAAAAGTGAAAAACATATACGAATAATGACTATTTTATGATTTTATTTTTTCGCGCAAAGATTATCATTAATTTTGAGTTTTATTTTTCCACTTAAAAATAATGATAATTTATAAAATTGGAAAGGCCATACAGGCGCAACCTACTGAAATTTTGACCTGAAAAGTTCGGGTCTTATTCCTTTTATAAGGGTGCGGCTACCTCTCAAAAGGATACGTTTGTAATCACGCTGGTATAATTTTTAAGAATCATTATACTTAGTGATTCCATAAACAAAAGCCAAAATCATGAAGGACAATTGAGAAAGGCAATGCAGTTGCAGAAAGAGAAGCATTTAAAAAAAAAGGTGTCAAAATAATTACCACTTTCTCACTAAATTTATTTAAAAATGCAAGCCACTAGAGCTCCTTTTTTTTAAGAAAAGACAAATTAATCTTTCTTTTATGCAATCCAGCACAGCTACCTTAATACAGTCAGTCAATAAAGTTTAGGTACAACGAATTTTTTACAATACGGGCAACTATTTTTTTTCATATTTCAATCAATATTTCCTATATTGGCAGTAAGAGCTAGTACCTTCCGAAAACACTACAGTACAGATATATCAATAAACACGTACGAAAGAAAAGGAACAAACACATTTATAAATAAACATGTACACAACACATATACAAAACCGGCACTCAAGTACACAATACATTGACAAAAACAGTACTAGACTGTCTCGCTTTGATTTCGGAATGCTTACACATTGAGATGTTAGCTTACTATCATATAGAAGTATTACATATATGATTTTTTTAAATATTTTAGTTTTCAGTAATTTTTTATAAAAATATGGTCAATTCTACAACAAAATCCCCAAAAATCAGAGTTCCAAACCTTGTGCAAAATTTAAGAAAATTCTGCAGAATCTCATTAAATAATTCACTCTCTATTTACGCTATCTACAAAAAAGTTGAGTTTGCAGTTTTTTAGCCCATTCAAATTTAGTATAAATGACGTGCAAGTATGAGGAAGCTAGGACTTACCAAACAACAAAAAAGAAAAAATTGCTACATATCAATGGTAAGTGCTAGCTACCTCAAACTTGCACTTTGTTATACTAAAATTGAATGGGCGAAAAAACAGCGTACTTAACTTTTTTCTAAAGTGTGTAGATTGCAATATTTGGATGGACTTTGGCAGTTTTCTTTAATTTTGCATAAGGTTTGGAACTCTGATTTTTGGGGTTTTTGGTGTAGAATTAACATCTTTTTATAAAAAATTAGGGAAAAGTAAAAAATTTAAATAGTTGCCGGTATTGTAAAATCCTTCGCTGTACCTAAACTTTATTGACTGACTAAATATCTTATTTAAGTTAAGTACGACAAAAACTGCGTTTAAACATTTGTGATGGTATTGTCCTTCCTTCAACCGATGGTATTTAATACAAAAGGGAAATGTTTCGACAAGCCTGATTAGAAATATAGATCTAAAGTGACGAATTTATATCAGGTTGGGAACTATAAAAAATGGATGCAGATCGAACTAGATCTCATCTATCGAATTAGGAACTGGTACGGAACTATAGAAAAAGCGATGCAAAACGAACTAGATCTTATCTGTCGAATTTAGAACTGGTTTGGAACTAGAACCAAAGGGATGCAACGGGGGACAATTGACACTTCCTAGGACATCGCAATGTTAAATTCGCCAGTCGCTAGCATGCAAAAGAGAATTAACGCGTACTAGTCATGGTTCCAAACGCACTAGAACCGTTCCAGTTCCGCACTAGTTCGTTTCCCTACAGGGTTGGTATTCATATATAAAATCAATCGCATAGTCAACACAAATAAATTTTTAAAGTTTTTGAATTGAACCTTCTTTAGCGGCGGTTGGTTGGTTGGGAGTAATTTGGCAAATTCAGCGGAAATTGCACACGGAAATGTTGCAACGGAAATGATGCAACGGAAGTGATGCAACGGAAGTGATGCCATGGAAATGGTGCAACGGAAATGGTGCAACGGAAATAGTTGGGGCTGAAACAAGTACTTCTTGTGTGTATGCAACGGAAATGATGCAACGGAAATGGTGCAACGGAAATGGTTGGGGCTGAAACAAGTGCTTGTTGTCTGTATACATATGGTATTAATTTAACGCAAATTTGCTAACAAAAGGTAAATAATAACACTTAGAAAAAGACCAATACAAGAATGAAAGTAAAGGTGAATACGTACATAAATGAAGAAAAGGATAAAGGCAAAGGTAAAAATAAAAACAAAAACAAAGATGCGTAAAGATAAAGGCAAATAAATAATATAAAAAAAACTTTTTAATATACAATATAAATGGACTAAAAAGTAGAAAATAATATTTCTCAGTCCCATAGA
>NW_023459632.1:0-1229 GCF_013731165.1 Rhagoletis pomonella | reverse complement strand
AGATGCGTAAAGATAAAGGCAAAAATGAAGATCAAGGTAAATTTAAACACTTTACTTATATATATAAGGGCAAATGTGAAGGGGAATATGTAGCTGAAAAAAATGATGAACATAAAAGTAAAGACAAAGAGGAGGATGAGGATACCGATAAAGGCAAAGATGAAGATAGGGGAAGAAAGATTAAAGTATAGGTATGTAATCAAAGAGGAAAGGATATAGAGAGAGACACAGAGATTTTGTTATCGATATTTACCGATTTTGTTATCGATAATTATCGATTTTGTTGTCGATTCTTATCGATTTTGTTATCGATATTTATCGACTTTGTTAGCGATATTTATCAATTTTGTTATCGATTTTGTTATCGATATTTATCCGATTTTGTTTTCGATGGTTATCGATTTTGTTATCGATATTTATCGATTTTGTTATCGGTATTTTTATCGATTTAGCTACCAATGGTATTATCGATGTTGCTATTGAAATTTTTATCGAATTTGTCATCGATTTTGTTATCGGTATTTTGATGGACGTTATAATCGATTTTGTTATCGATAGAGTATAAAGATAAAAATAAAGATAATGGAAAAATAGAATAACATGAATGTTATTAAAACGAACAGTGGTAGAGGTAGATCTACCTTTATAGAAAAAAAGCGAAAAAATATAACCTTAAGCAAAAGCAGATGTGTGTATGTATAGATAAATAAGTAACGTTAGTTTCACTTCTACAGTGTGGCCCAGGCGCACTTACTTTTTTTATTTTAATCTTCAATCGTAACCGTTTTTTAGGCTTGCACAAGATTATTTATAGAATAAGAAATCGTGTAAAACTCTTCGTCAACGTGAAAAATTTAAAACAATTCTGAACAGGAATTCCCTGGGAGTTTGCTCTCTTTTCCCTTTCCTCCTATCACGAATAAAAATTCCCTGCGGATTTTTTATACTAAACGGATTTCTTTCTCGGGAGAAACAAATTCCCGGAAAACAAACTCCCTGGGAGTATTCAGAATTGGGCTGTATAAATGTATGTATGTATGTCAAATCGAACTTTCTGATACTACTTTTTGTCTATTTCCGCGGTATGTAGAAATTTCACTTTCAACTGTGTAAACAGATATTTGTATGCGCCTAAAAATATTAATGACTTGAAAAATATAATTCATTAAAAACGGTCTCGAGCTCAATAAAAATTGTTGAATATAATTGTTATAAGGCCAAAAAATAAC
>NW_023459631.1:38169-52249 GCF_013731165.1 Rhagoletis pomonella | reverse complement strand
CCTTAAAAATTACCAGTTTGACAGAATAAAACATAACCAAAGATAATAGAAAATAAAGATGCTGGCTGTGTTTATGGCTCCCTGTGTTATATGTTCATTGTGATAACAAAAGTGCTGCCCCGTTTGTCTCCACACCAGAGTACACGGAGACTCCTATTAAATAATAAAGGCAATCGTGCAAATCGGCATTTAATCGGTACAAATAGGAAAAATCGAGACACTTATGCGTCTCGACTTTTAAAAAATATTCAGCGGGAGAATTTCCTCAAAATCGGTACTGTTCCACCAAAATCGGTAAATCGATATAAAAATCTCGCGTCACGGTGTTAGTGGTCGAACTCCTCCTAAACGGCTCGACCGATCTTTATGAAATTTTTTATGTATGTATGGTAGGTATGCGAATCGGATGTAAAGTATATTTCATACCGCTAGGTGCAGGGGCGTGGCACCTCCCATACAAACCGAATTTTTCAAATTGCATTTCTCTGGAAGTGATCATGGTAGACTACTCGAACATGGTATGGAGAGATATGAAAGCAATCGCATACTCATGGAGATAAATTGTGGTTATCGGAAAAGGAGGTGTGGCACTTCCCATACACATCGAATTTTTCATACTGCATATCTCTGGATGTGTTCATGGAAGAGTACTGGAACTTGGTATGTACAAGATACAGGGGCGAACGCAGGTAGGGGTTTTGGGGGTTCAAACCCCTCCCGAAATGCCTGCGGAAAATTTTAAGAAATTTCTCTCTTTGTATTTAGTTAATTACGTAAACAAAAGCAATACTGATTTTATTTCCGTAAAAGTTTGTACGAATTTTCAACTATTCGCAAAAATCAGCAAATAAAGAACAAACCGATGTGAATGAGCACAAGCTTGGAAGCATAACCGGACTAAATATATATTGATGTTGATAGATAACTCATACGCCATGGCATTTTAACAATATACGTTTTCTGCCCCGTGCCCGCACTCACGGACACCATGTCTGAAGTATGTTGACTTATACTTGCAACAATGCACTTTCAACATAGGCTGGAATTACTTTAAGACCATAAGAATTGGCAGGCAAACTTAAATTCACCTATATATATAAATGTGAATGTCTGTTTGCTTATTACCTTATAACTTCTGAACCGCGGCGCGCAATCGCACGAAACTTTGCACACTTATTTGCTTTTACCCCGGGAAGGTTGTAGGCATAGAGAAAAATGGGCAGTGCTGGAAAAGAGGGCGTGGCACCTCCTATACTTTCTAAAATTCTCATATTGTATATCTCTTGAAATATTTGTGGTAGAGCATTGGAACTTGCTGTCGAGATAAATAAAATTAATTCCATTCTCATGGGAAAAAATTGGCGGTATTGGAAAAGGTGGCGTGACACCTCCCATGGGCGTGAATTATTTAATCAGCTCTAACTTCGGAACCGTAAGTCACATGAACTTGAAATTTGGTATACAAACATATCTATAGTAGATGCTTATCTTAAGGTATATGTAAATGAGTTTTTAAAAGGAGGCGTGGAAGATTATATAGGCGTGGAATTTTTAGTCAGTCATAACTTCGGAACATAAGTCACATGAACTTGAAATGTGGTATGCAGGTATCTATGGTAGGTGCTTATAGTAAGGTATATATATAAATAAGACTGTGGAAGGGGGCGGCAAATCCCAAAGCCGTGGAATATTTTACCAGTTATAACTTCGGAACCATAAGTCACATAAACATAACATTTGGTATGCAGACATATCTATGGTAGGTGCTTTTAGTAAGGTATATATAAATGAGTTTGTAAAAGGGGCGTAGCACTTAACATAGGCTTGGAATTTTTTGCCATAACTTCGTAACCACAAGTCACATGACCCCTATAATTCCTTCTGGCGTGGGGTGAAACCCGCGGGTAAAAGCTAGTTTCCTATATACTTTAGTTAAAATTCCGTTCAAATTTCAAGTCATATGAAGTACGTTGTTCAGCAGTCAGCCCTCCTGATATCAATTTATATGCATACTAACTTTTATCCGCGGGTTTCACCGCACGTCTTTATACAAATATGAAAAGATTTTTATGTAACGATGTTATATTTCATTTCTTCTCTAATTTTAATATAGCCGTGATAGCATAATAACGTAGAATAGTTGTTTAGCTGGGGTGCTATGAAATCAAAAGCAATAATATGTTTATAATAAAATAGTTTTAATAAATTATATAGATAATAGTTGAAATGCCAAAGTTGTATTGTAATAACTAAATTTAAACCATCTAATTTCTTACTCTAATATTATTCCGCAGCACGTTTTTAGTACTTCAATGCATCATTAACATAGATGCATTTTCCTATGCAACTATCATAAATTTTATTTTCGATAAAGAGTTGGTTTTATTTTAAGGAATCCTTTTTTATTGGCATTGCAAAAGCTAAGTGAACTGCAAACTGAAGTTTTTTAAATTCTAAAGGCATATCAGAAGGAATTAAAGGGTTCATGTGATTTGTGATTCCGAAGTTATGGCTGATAAGAACTTACACGCCCATGTTATGTGCTACGCCCCCATTACAACCTAACTATAAGCACCTACCGTAGATATGTTTGCATACCAAATTTCAAGTTCATGTGCCGCGCTCTCTTTTATATATACCTTACAATAAGCGCCTCCCGTAGACATGTCTTCGTACCAAATTGCAAATTCTTTCGACTTATAGTTCCGAAGTTTTAGCTGATTAAACATTTGCAGTTCTATTGGCGGTGCCACGCCCCCTTGCAAAATTTACGCCATATTTTCAAATAAGACCATATCTATAACCTTCCCGGGGTAAAAACAAATAAGTCTGCCAAGTTTCGTGCGATTCCGTGTCGTGGCTCAAAAGTTATAAGGTAATAAACAAACAGACATTCACATTTATATATATAGATAACAAGCTAAGCTCACAAAAAATTTCAATCGATCTGAAGAATTATGGGTTTTTTGGGCATGAGCTCTCCGTCTAGATGCTCTGGTAACACCACTTTATATACATACATACTTTACATAATCCCTAAAAGTACTACATATATACTATATGCACATTTTGGTTTGCGTTTTAAGGTTTTCGAAGCTTTCGAAAGGGGATAAAGACTTGGAATTAATTTACATATCTATTTGGGAGAAAAAGTGTATTTTCAATGTCGCTGAATCACCAGAGCAAAAAGTTCTACGTACCGAATGCATTCTGTAAAAATAACGAACTATTTTAAACTGAAACCTTCTGCCCCTCCGGCTGCCGAATTTTCACAAATTGCCGAAAATTCATCTGACGAGTGTCAAGTACGGAAAAAATGAATACGCTCCGGCGCTGGGAAACTTGGTGCAGCTGATTCCAGAGTAAGAGTTCATTTCATTTAACTGCAGTTAATGCCTATGGGAAGAAAAGGAAATTAAAACAGGTCTTGGTGAAAGTGGGCTATAAGTTACCCGAGTCCCACAGTTCTCAGGACGTAATGATGAGATAGAGAAAATCTTATTGGAATTATACTAGCATGTATGAATACTAACGTTTAGGCGTAGTTTGATTAATTTGAAATGTGTAAACGAGTTTCCATACAAATTTTGACAGTTGATTTCCAAAGTTTACACAATTATAATTTTATACGGTTTATAAGGTTTGATGAATACCCTTATTATGTTTCTTTACAGGCATTTTTTCAATGTACCTACGGAGCATAGTCCAACACCATTCCTAAATGCTCCTGATGTTTGCAATCAATCACTGTACCTAAAGGTATACCGATTCTTGCAGATAGGGCCAACACTTCCTGTGACACTTATTTCCAGTGAACGCCGCTCCTTCTTAAGCTTGAATCATATTTACGAAGTAAAACTGGGGAACAAAGATTAGATGGTTAAGCTTTACTTAGCATCCACAGAAATACAGAAGTTGCGAATAAAGAAATACTGATTCCAATATTTTCTTTTAAGTCGAAGCAGTATAGAAATGATATTTCACATTTTTCATGGATACATATGTAATAACTCGAAATTATTGAAAAAAATATAGACATTTTGTACCACCGAAACGCATATTTGGTGCAACTGATTAAATGAAAAAAAAATAATAATAATTTTAAAACCCCTCCCGAAAAAAATTTCTGCGTTCGCCCCTGACAAGATATATGTATAAAATCAGCCGCGTGGTCATGAGGAAAAATTCGGGCTATAGGAAAAAGGGGCGTGGCACCTCCCATAGTAGATTACTCGAAAATGGTATGGAGATATATGAAATCAATCCCATACTCTTAGAGAAAATTGGGGCTATTTGAAAAGGGGACGTGGCGCTATTACGTATCTTTGTATGCATGTAGGTTATTTAAGACGGCAATGGAAATATGGCTTCTCACAACCACCAAACCGTAATATTAGAAGATAAATGCGTCACTGAAATCATGAACGTGAACTGTTGGTGAAAATGTTGGGCCAAAATGTTTCAATACAAAAAATTTATTTTGGGCGGGACGAAGTTCGCCGGGTCTTCTAGTTTTTTTATATATGCCCTAGCTACATACACATAACACCGTGCGGAAGGCAATTTTACACACAAAAAAATCTATATATTCGCGAAGCCATGGGCCAAATATATGCAGTAAAATTGCGTTTTTAGATTTCTCTCGGACGTCAGGATTTTTTAAAAGGACTTTGAAAATTTAATCATATGAGTAACTCAGAAAATGGTTTAAAAAATTTAGGGCAAAGTACTTAGGAAAACAGTATGGGTATCAGATTAAAGAGAAAATTCTGTAGAGAAAGAACAGATTAGAGTTTTTGGTGCATAAGGTATTGAAGAAGTTCTTATAAATAGTATCCTTGAATATCCTTGAAATTTTGAATATATTTATTTTGAAAAAATTATATGTTAAGGACTAATATAAACTCGACAATGTCTTGAATATAGTCCTTCTAACTTTATTACCTTAAAAAAATAAAATTGATTAAAAGGGCATTTCAATACCTTTTCGTGATTGTGAACCCAAAAAATTTTAATTTTTAAATCCTACAGACTTCTCTTTCATTTGGTACCCATTTTTATTCTACATTGTACTGAATTTTTTAGAATGTATCATTTCCTTGAAATCATAAAGTTCTAATACAAAAAATTCTAAGACTAAAAACGCAGTTTTACTCTATATGTGGCTCATAGCGCCGTGAGTATATTGATTGCTTGGTGTGTTTTGAAATTTTTTGTTTCAAACTGTTTCAATCTTTTTACTCAGAATTTTTAGAAAAATTTTAGGTACGCAATTTTATAAGTATAGCCCATTAAATAACAGGAGGATAAAGTGCAAGTTTCAAGTGCTTAAAAGTAACGTTGATTTCTTATAATTTTTTTCGCTGGCGGTGTCACGCATTTTCTTCCATACAAAGTATGTTCGACAATTTGTTTATATGGAAAAAAATGCCCAGCATAGTTTAAAAAACTCCCAAAACTCAACGGTATTTTGTAACTGCGTGAAACTTGCATTTTATTCTACCTTAATTTAATGGGCTATAAAACTAAAAATGTTTGCATTTTTATAATTTTTGTACAAATTTTGAAATGCGCATTTAAATGCAGTTAATTATATATAAAATGAGGTAAGCTTTTATAGAGAAATTTAAATATTAAATAAAGAAAAGAAATATAGACTTAACTGGTTGAAATAAGGCGTTTCTTTTATTTCTGCCACTACCCATCAAAAAACACGATTACCACAGAAACGAAAGTGGAAACGAAATGGGAATCGCTTACCTTTTCGCTTCAAGAAGGCATTATTTTAACATGGGCATATAATTGGCCGTAAGCCCTTACCCGCAGCATTACCTTCGAACGAAATGAGAACGCATGGATAAACAGAATCCAGAGAAGCGAACAAAGAATGACTTACAGAGAAGATAATGTAGAATGCCTAGATAAGTACATACTCATTTGTATTAAATTGAAATCAGAAAATGTCTTAAAAGATTAAATTAATTAAAATTTTTATAAATCAGTTTTTATACATACATATGTATGTATTTAGGTATTTAGATTTTACTTAAAAATCGGTATGTACACAATACATATGTTTTTTTTTGCGTCGAGCATTTTTCGACATGCCTTAAGTTTAGGGCTGCCAGACGTCCCGGTTTTCCCGGACATATGCCGGCTTTGGACTATTTGTCCCGGTCCAACCTTAAAATGTCCCGGGTTTCGTTTTAGAGTGCCGGTTTTTGATTTTAAATGCACATTTACATGTCTGGCTGTTGCTGAGTGCGCGAAGATGCTTGCCACAATTTGCTGATTTCCCGAGGGTCAGGGTTCAATTCCCATTACAACCAGCATGGAACTTAAATATTTTTTAACTTAATTATGAAAAAGCAATCGGTTATTGCAAATCGCTTCATTTTAATATGGGCGCATTTGAATTGATTATTTCTAACTAAATACTAAAATTTGTATACTTAAATGTATTACGAGTTGGGTTGGTGCTGTTTCATATGCGTATTTTTTAAATTTAGCACGCTTTTTAATTTCTAAACTTCTTTCTCTCAGTGCACCGGTTTAATTTGTGAAATAGTCACATTTCGAGATAGTTGAACTTTGCGCAAGCAATAGTTGATGATAAGTATATGTACCTAAATACGTTCAAAATAACGTGCACAGAGTTTTACAATTATATTAAGGAAAAGACAGAAGTTTTGAAACAAGTTCACAGCAACGAAAAATATGACTGATATTTCAATGTTATCTTGTACTTAAATTTTTTTCTTTCATGAAACCTAGAGTACTTATAAGTATAGTGCCGTACAAAATTATTGGATCGGAGGCACTTTCATCAAATCACAATTTCATCAGATCTTTTAGAAAAATTTTGAAAATGTAGCTTTTGAGCCAATTAATAAAGTGCAAGTCTGAAGTTGCCAGCAAATTTCGTTGATTTTTACCTTTTATTTTTGCTGACAGTGTCTTCCATATAAAAAGAATTGTCGAACATAATTTGTATAGAAGAAACTCTTAGTAAAAACAATACCAAAAATCAACTAAAATTTAATGGGCTGCAAAACTTCATTTTAAAAATTTTTATAAAAAGTCTGATTAGGTTTTTGCCAATTTTGTATGCAAATTTATTGAATTTTCCCGAGTTTAGCACAAAGTTTAACAATTTTATTTTTATGTTTTTTCATATATTTAGTATAAACTGTATTTTTATAAAGAATAAAAAGAGGTTCATGCATTGTGAAAAATTCTCTGTGCTTTAGTTGTGATAAGTTGTTTTGTTTTGTTGGCGTACGTTGTAATGATCGCATGATCTCATGTTTTTATATTTTTGCTTTTGCCTGTCAAAATAAAATTTCACTACATCCTTTGGCACGTCGAAATGAAAGAGAAGGGAGCGAGAGGCCCTCCCTAAAGTGTCTCGGTTTGGCAACAGAGATATCTGGCAGCCCTACTTAAGTTACTTTATCAGATATGTATACGCTAAAGTATTCTTAAATGAGTATATATTTAATTACTGTCTTGTGTTTTGTTGCTAATAAAATATTTTTCAACTTAAATGATAAAGTAAATTTCAAACCCATTTATTTATTATATGGTAGGACAACTTCTCAAACTATATTGATGCAATTTTTTCATGTTAAGTTGTTGGAAAATAATGAATATCTAAATCCTGGGATCCCGGGATTGCATGTACGATGTCCCGAAAATCCCGGGATCGCAAAAATCGAAAAAATAACATCCCTAGTATATATATATCTGAATTTAGCTGTCACCTTTTTAAAAAGTTAAATTTAACTATATAAATCAAATATTGCAATATGCGTGTCAAAGGAAAGAGGTTTAAAAAAGCCTAGTTTCGAAAACGGGTTTGAAAAGGACTGCCACCTGTTTAGAAAGTAAATTAAATTCAATTGAATTTAACTAGTGAGTTAAATGAAGTATCTCGTGAAAGAAATTTAAGAAGGCTTCATAACGGAAATATATTTTAATTGGGCTGTCGCCCGTTTGAAAAGAATTAATTCAATTTAATTAATAAGATTACTGAAACATTATAACAAAAAAAACAAGAGTTTTATGAGAAAATATGTTTAAAGAGGGTAGCCATCAGTTTAAAAGAAGAATTAGTTCAATTCATTTAACAAGTTTACTAAAATATTGCAATACTGTTATGGAACAAAAGAGGTTTATATAAAAATTCTTCTCAAGAAGGTTGTCACCTGTTAAAAAAGAGTTTGTGATATATTACAATATTGGTATGAAACGAAAAAGCTTTAACATGACTTCTTGGCGCAAATATTTTTGAGGAGAGTTGCCACATATTTAGAAAACTTTATTTAATCAAATCAATACGTTAACTGAAATTAGGGCTTCGGAGCAAGGTTTTTTTCATTGCTCCGCTCTAGCTCCGCTCCGGTGTTTTATTTCTCTCTGAGCTCCACATTCGCTCCCAATAAAAAACTTTTATTGATTTAATTATTTACTTACATATACAGAAAGGCTACCTTCCAAAACGTCAACTGATTTGCAGCCGTACCAAGTATACACCCCCATTCTGCAACTCTTTCGTATTCGGATTTTGCTACGAATCGTAGAAATAGTATGCTGCAATCCGAATCGTATTTTCGAACTTTCGAAATTCGTAACAAGGGCATGCCTAAAAACGAACGAGTAAGCTTTTTTGCGTAATTTTGTACGAAAACAATTCTGTGTCGGAGGCGAAATAAAAGATGTAAATCGATGTGTGTTGGTGGTGTTCATTTAGACAGATAAATTTGCCTTTCGCATATACGTATATTTTTATCCACTGCTTTATATAAACGAGCAAAACAAAATTTTTGTTGCCCCTTATTGAGAAACTTGGGTCCGGTTTAGTTATTTGTACAATGATTTTCGGTTGTTGTGTCCAAACGCATAACCCGAATCCAAAAACTTTAACACACACGTGTAATCAAAGGATTCACATTTTATTTAAGATAAATGTTTCAAATTTCCCACCACTAGCTTATTAATAAACTCGGTTTGCACTATGCACTTTTGCAAATTTCGATGTGGGTTCTGCGCAAAAATACTATGGACGGCGTAGCCGGAGTGATATGCACAAGAAATGTTATATACCTTTGACATACGGAAGCCCCTCTTCCCCGCACCACAGAGAGGAGAATTCTACTTAGTAAGGGTTATAATTCCTAAGCGCGGCCGAAGGCAGAAGCAAGCGGAACAGGTGGTGGACCTAACAAAGTGCATGTTCTCAATGGCTTGGAAGAAGCTGTTATTGCATTAACTGGATTGAGAACCAGAGCTTCAGGCATATGGGGAGTTCTGGCTTGTGGTTCAACAATTCAACCAGAAGCTGACAGATGCGCCCATAGTTACTATGCCCGATAGCTCCGCATACCTTTGTGAACCCATTGCCATAGCGCCCTCTTACTGTGCTGCTATAATTGCAGATGCATCAGAAGCAGTGTTGCCGCCAATCATTTTTAGTGGTAGCCAAATTCCTTTAAAAAAAGGGCTAAAAGAGAGCTAAAAAAAGTCGTTGTGGCTAAAAATGGTAGCTAAAATTTTTTACTTACATACATATACATATATAAGTATACACGCAAACATTTTCAATAAGAATTGGCATAGAAAAACAGTGAACTATGGAATAAAAAGCTAATATTTTATCCAACCAAAACCTTTTTGTATAAAATGGGAAATATACGACACCAGTTTGCTGGCTTCATCAAGTTATTGTACCGTCAGGCTCGAAGCATATAACTTACCAGCATGCTGGTACAATATTTGCTTCTTTACAAATGAGGTCGAAGAAAGATCGAAATGATTAGAGCTGAAATTTCATAATTTTTCTACCATTTTGTTAAACATTGTTTTTTTTTATCATAACTGCAATATCGGGAACTTATGGCGTTTTCTTTTCTTGCAAAAAAATGTCGCCTTCTTATGTGGCAACATTATCAGAGTGCAACATTTTAAAGAAAGAGCACGCAATATGCATGTGAAGATGCTGGGAAAAGAACACGAAAACTTGACAGCCCTGGCGCAGGGCAGAATAAATGCAACATTATTTCGAGAAAAGAAAACGCTATTTATCTCCCACAAACACTGCTTTGACTCATATAGTGCAAGAAATTTCCTCCAAAATAATTTTTACTTAGAAAATTTAGCTAATTTCACCACCCACGACACCAACATGCTGGTACAATCATAAAATTTTCGAATAGTTTTTGAAGTCGCACCAGCAGCTGGTACAATCACACCACAAGAAAACACACGGTTAATCGACTTCATGGGCCATTTAACAAGTTAAGTATATTAAGGGCCTTAAACTTATCTATTTTAAACTATAGTTAAATCGTGAATAGATAAATTAACAGCCCTTAAACTTTTGCGGTATGTATGTATAAAAACGTAAGGAATATACAATACATATATGTATATATATCAGTATTTCTTAGTCTAAAAATTCATCTCTTACCTACATACATAAAAGAAAACATGTAAGAAAATCTAAGTTCGGGCGGGGCCGAACATTAAATACCCGGCGCAAATATTATATATATGTTTTTTCACCTTTCCGAAACCTACCGCTAGATGGTAAGCCGGGGTGTATCAATTTTGAGTAAATCAGCGTCCTTCAATTTCGAAATATTGAAGTTTCAAGCATTTCTGAAATTTACCGTTATATGAAAAGCGGCCGTAATTTTAGTCCGATTTCAATAATTTTCAATGCTTTGCTTTCATAATCACACCGAGTTTGGTACAAATTGGTAGAACGGTTACCGATATACATATATGTGATCATAAGTGGGCGGTGCCCCGCCCATTTTCCAAAATTTTACCATAAACGTATTTCTTGGTAAAGAATTGTTGCAAGCATCAATTTTTAATAAATTAGCTTCAATATTTACTGATTTATCGAAGATTTTGTATTTCCTAAGATAAACACATGTAACCATAAGTGGGCGTGGCTACGCCCATTTTCCAAAAATTTATAATATTCTTATTTTTCGACTGAAATGTATTGTAAATATCAATTTTGAGTGAATAATCTTCAGTAGTTACTAAAATATCGCAGTTTTCGTATTCCCGAAAATTACCGTTATATGGGAAGTGGGCGTGGTTATTGTCCGCTTTTTTAAATTTTTGGCCATTTAGTATGCTGTGTCAAGACCAACAACTGTGCCAAGTTTGGAAGAAATTGGTGCAGCGGTTACCAAGATATACACATAAGTGGGCGTGGCAACGCCCATTTTCCAAAAATTTATAATATTCTTATTTTTCGTCTGAAAATTATTGTAAATATCAATTTCGAGTGAATTATCTTCAGTAGTTACTAAAATATTGCGGTTTTCGTATTTCTGGAAATTACCGTTATATGGGAAGTGGGCGTGGTTACAGTCCGATTTCGCCCATTTTCAATACCAACCTACCTTGGATTAAGGGAAACCTACATAGTACATTTCGTTGAGATATCTCAATTTTTGCTCGAGTTATCGTGTACACGGACGGACGGACAGACGGACAGACAGACATGGCTTAATCGATTTATTTTTTTCATCCTGATCATTTATGTATACATTTGTCTATATCTATCTCGATTCGTTTTGGCTGTTACAAACAACCGTTATGTGAACAAAATTAATATACCCTTGTGCACAAGTGCGCTCGGGTATAAAAATTAGATCAAATTAAGTACATACAACTTTTTCATGCCAAGTATGAATAAATTCTCCAAAGAGCTAAAAGAAGGGCTAGGGGCAGTTTTAAATTTATGTGGTCAAAAAAATTATATGGTAGCTAAATCTAGCCACCAAAGGGCTTAAACGGCAACACTGATCGGAACCTATAATTTTCCTCAAAATATGTAAAATTAACCTATTTTACAATAAACAAACACATGATGAGTGTTTTTTTTTATTTCTTTTCTACTTTGTTTTCCTTCATTCAGCTATCTTCGAAAAACAACTGATAGCTGGCAATGCTGCACATGTTTCCGCAAGGGTTGCAGCATGTGGATTTTTCGTTTTTTGTAGCGTAGCACTTTTCCAAAACGCATCAGAAAAGTTATCGAAACGCATCGCTAGAGTAATCAGCGCATCAGAAACAAAGTTGATGCTTCGTTTGTTTTTGGTTACCATTGGTGTTTTAAAAATGGAAAATTCCGAAAGGGTGGTCATAACCGTGGGCTGAAAATCCGTGTTTTTACAAGCTTTTATTTAACTTCACTTGTATGTATGTATGTATCTTTGTATGTCCTGGAACTTTGCAATCAATATTTAACAAACTTCCCGATGAGCTACAGACTTGAAACATCAAACTTAGCTCAGTGATCGAGGACAACGCAATATAAATGACCTAATCCGCTAGGTGGCGCAGGAGTCGAGATATTTGTAAAACCCGCATTTATAGTCTGATTTGGTTCATATTTGGAACACGTCCTACTTATATGAAAAGAAATAAATCCAAAAAAAATTTGACGCTAGGTGGCGCAGGAGTCGAGATATTTGTAAAACCCGCATTTATAGTCTGATCTGGTTCATATTTAGAACATATATTACTTGCGTGAAAAGAAATCAATCCGCAAAAAATTTTACTGATAGGTGTCGAGATATTTGAAAAAACCGTATTTATGATCCGATTAAGTACACATTTCGAATGTGCTCCGATATGGTTTACATTCAAAATATGTGTATTACCGATTTAATTGAAATACATTGAAAATTTTGTTTGTTAAGGTCAAATATACCAAGTTAGGTAAAAAGTGTACCTAAAAAGCAGGGTGCGGAAAATTTTCTTCGCATTGAAAGAAATGGACAGAATGTGAAATATACAGACAGTATAATATTAATTGCAAGATTTCAAAAAACTAAAAAGTAGAAAATAAAGTTATAGTTAAAAAACTAAAAACACGCTTTTATTACAACAAGAACTAAAAAGTATAAAATAATTTATAGATATAGCGATTCCGTTTAAGAAGAATAGGAAGCTCCCTAACTTGATTTAATTTAAATTTTTTAAATTAGCTAAAAATAGGATTAAAGGGATTGGCCCGTAGTCATAGTCAAAATAAAGTCCACTGTAAAGTTCGTTACAATTTTTTACAGATATCGCATTGAAAATTATGTCAATATGCTGCAACTAACTTTCCAGTGGACTTTATTTTGACTTTCAGTTATTTCTTTTTTATTAATTTTTTATAAGTTCTATAATTTTTAAAGTTGCTTTCGGTGTGCGGCAAAAAGGTATGTACAGACAACTACCGAAAATTGTTTGTGAAACGGACACGTTTTCGGCTGTTTTTTCTGAAATTTGTCTGATTGAATTTTTCGTTCAATACGCTTTCATTCTGCACTTCACAGATACTTTTTCATGGTTCCAAATAAATAAAATAAAATTAACATCGCCTGACGGAATTCGAACCCGGCACTTTATGGGCGCTAACAAATAGCGGCACACTCCTCTGCACGCTCAGCCACTGCCGACTACGCATGCAAGCTTTCAAATGTTTAGCTTGAGCAGATAAAATACAATTGTTGCTTCCAAATGACATCATCTTTTTCGAACGTTTTCCGGATACGAAAATTTATGATAACTGTAGGAGCTTTTCTATGCGTTTTCGGATACGGAAAATTGAACTAAACTGCAGTCGGCAATATTTACGTTTCTTTTCTGGCTGGACAGGCTTGTAGCACGCAATTCTAGAGCTGTAGCAAATCGTATGTATTCGTTACTGAGTAACGAATACAACCCCTGACTCGAAGTACCGAATCGTTACTCACATAATAATCTCGTTACTCGCATGTTCCGTATATGCACCATTATCGTGAATCAATACAACACAACATATTGTGCGATAACGAAACTGTTTTCGTATCGATACTAAAGTGGGTTTGCTTGTGTATGTACGTACATGCATGCATGATTCGTGGAGGTACAAGTGCTTGATTGTATCAAATTGATCGAATCGATACAAAACTATGTTGCGTGCATACATATGTATATATGTACATGTATGTATATCAATGATGGGCAAAACGCTACTCGCGAGTAGCGTCTGCGTCGCAGCGCTTATACGTATAAGGCCCGT
>NW_023459631.1:0-37769 GCF_013731165.1 Rhagoletis pomonella | reverse complement strand
TACAGAAACGACGCAGCGAATTTCACTTCAGTCTGCTTTCAGTTTTCATGAGAGTAACACCACGCTTCCCCGTTGAATATTTTTATTCGTAATTTTAGCGCGTTGTTGCCACCTATATATGTAACAATGCCCAAAATGGCTGCGTATGAGTGCCAATTATAGTTTTTGGTTTTAAGAAAAGCCAATAATGCCCAATGCTTGTTACGTGGTAATACGACTACTTGGAATCGTACTTTTAATATAAGGCAACATTATTTGTCATGGTAAAAAAGTCAAACTGCCGAACTGTGTAAACCAATTTAAAGTGTTTTGTAATGGGTTTTATGTATATATGTATGTACGATACGGCAATTTAATATATTTAGTATACTTTATTGAATACTGAGTTTTTTACAAAGTTTAGAAATTTTAAATTCGTGAATTTTGTTGTTGAATAAACTATCATTTTTTAAAACATTAGTTTAATGAAATTAAATTAAAAAAACTTTTCATGCGCGTACATATGTACTTATAAAAATTAATTTCATAATTCATTATTTGAAATTATTTCTTCATTATTTTTTTATTATATTTTATTATTTTCGTTTCATGTTCATAATACAAATTAAATATAAATTTGTAAGAGCGTTTTCTAACACGCGCAAAAAACGACGCACTTTTGTACAATATAGAAAAGTGGCAACTGTTACTCAGCGCGATTCACGAATACCATGACAAAATGAGACTGTATTGGTGTGCCCATCTATGATGTATATGTATGAACGAACATTTCCTTTCGCTGCAAGAATCGTTGCGATGATTAGGGACACGATCAGGGTTGCCACTTTGGTAAATTGTTACCAAAATTGGTATTATAAATTTATTTGCATACTTTTTATATAATTACATACGTATAAATGTATATCGATATAAGGCGAACATATCGCGCTCCATTCAAAACTAATTTTACTGGAATCCCGAGGAGCTTTTGAATGCCTAAATATTTTAAATGATTATTTAAATATAAAGAAAAAATTTACAGGTATGTAATTACGCCATTTTTTATCAATGGAAAAAAAATAAAAAAAATCAATGAGAATTTTAAGCAGCACATTTTGGCTATTGTTCTAAAAATTCTGAGTAAAAAATTCGAAATTTAGACGAAAATTTTTGGAATTTTTCTATATGTTGTATATAGTTTGACTCCTTGATTTTTATGGATTTAGTTAAAGCAACAAAAAATTTTTACTCGAAAAAAATTGCGAATATTAAAAAAAAATCACTTTTTTGAGTCACTGTATTTGTCTATAATAAAGTTAAAGTTTTTCAAATAATAAAGTTTCATTGTTGCCTTTAGTTTCATCACTTCCGCTTTTGGTTGAAGGAAACTGAGAATATGCCAATAATACGACCCAAATACCGTATAACTAGTTAAATAAAAAGTTCTTAAAAACAATTTTAATTCTTATTGAAATAACTAAAAATAAAAAATAAAAAAAAATAAAGTTTTAATTAAAATAAATAAAAAAATAATAAAACTATAGTTTTTATTAAAATAATTATAAAAAAGTTATTGGTAGATATTTCCCACATTTGGTAGATTTTTTTCAAGTCGATGGTAAATATTTTTTTTCGTCAGTGGCAACCCTGGACACGATATCGAACCGAAAGTATCGAAATGGTACTCATTTAAAGTTTAATATATTATTAATTAATATAGGAATAAAAAGACTCGATATTCCAAATATCGATACCGAAATCCAAAAAATTTATCTGAATATAGGTTTCGCATATAGGCCGCTGGGGTGTAGTGGTTAGAAGTACGCAACCCTTGAAAATGAAAAACAGCTTCCCATAAAATACAATCGCCGTTCAGAGTCGACATAAAACTGTAGGCACCCTCTTTGTGCCACAACATTAAGGCCCACGCGCCAAATCGGAGGAGAAGTCCGGCCAAACACTAACATATTGTGTAAGCGCCGTACTTTATTATTATTACAACACGTAGAGATTGAGGTGTTGACTTAAACATTAATTACCGTTTAAAAATGTTCGTATTTAAATCAAGTGAAAAGTCTTAACCAAATGGATTTTTCCATTATACATACACTACGTACTTATAATGGAAATTTCAATTCAAATACCGCCCGAACTAAAATGAACCATTTTTTACTACACGGATGGCGTTTTGCACGTCTCGGATGCTTTTTCGTATGTAATTAAGAAGGTATATGCATACAAAGCATGCACAGCGGTGACAACACATACGCACATACATAGTATGCCATAATGCACTAATCGCGTGCTGTGTGTTAATTCAAACTCAACATTTGAAAACACCTTTACATGTATGGCTACAGCTGAGTGTGCAAAGACGCTTGATACAATTAGTTGCAGCCAAGAGAGTCCGGGTTCAATTCCCCATCAGACGGAACATAAAATAAATTTTTTAATTACGAAAAATCATCTGTGCACTTCACAACCACATATTTTATAACGTATATACTCAAATTTAAAACGAGTTGGGTTGGTGCTCTTTCATATGCGTATTTTTTTTCAATTTAGCACGTTTTTTTAATTCTAAAATTTTTTTCCCTCAGTGTTGGAATGTGTGTTTATGACATTCGATACGATACTAGGGTTCTGGTACTCGATTACAAAAAATATCGTTTTGAAACTATCGAGTATAAAATATCGGTATCGAATGCCAAAATTATCGATATGGTATCGTATCGTATCGAAATTCGTGTCCCTAGCGATGATTCTTGTGAGGTACAAGTGCTTGTAGTACCGAATCGTTACTCACATAATAATCTCGTTATTCGCATGTTCCGTATAAGTGTTGTCATCAGAAATTCCCCTGATCCGAGTTAATTCTCAAAAATTTCGTGCATTTGTTCGGCTGCTTATGCGATTTGAAAGAGGAAAATGCATGAGCTAAAGCAAATAAAGGCTGTTTATGCAAATAAGCGAGCCCGTTTGTCAACCGTATTAGACTCGCTGAAGTCCATCAAAGTTTAAGTATTAAAAAAAATGTGTCTTTGCTTAAAGCTTTAACAGACGGCAGCGTTGATCCGGACTAACTCGGACTTAACCCGGATCAACTGCAGTTAATTCCCGAAAAATATTGATTTTTAAGTGTTTTATACCATTTCTACGAAAAGTGGTTTTTTCTCCATATAAAATACATGGAAAATTTTGAGCGCTTTGAGCACCCCCTAAATAATTTTTGATTTCAAAATAAAAAATAGGGGTATATTTCTTTCGATATAGAACAATCCTAGGGGGTGCCGGCATTAAAAATCCGACCTTATTTTTTTTACATACATTTTTGGACCACTTTAATGCGCATACGCATACGCAAAAATTTAGTTTTATTTTCTGAGCAAAAAAATAAAACTCTAGAAATAACGATTATTTTCCGAGCAAAAAATATAACTTAAAACGTAATCATTATTTTCCGAGCAAAAAATAAAACTTAAAACGTAACGATTATTTTCCGAGCAAAAAATAAAACTTAAAACGTAACCATTATGTTCCGAGCAAAAAATAAAACTCAAAACTTAACGATTATTTTCTGAGTAAAAAATAAAACTCAAAATATAATGATTAAACTTGATTTTTATAAGTAAAAATTAAAAAATAAAAATCAGTGCCGCTGAAGGTACTCCGAGTAATAAGAAATATATTGGTTTACTACTTTCAAAGGATAATCGTTATTTGCGGTCCCTGAAAAAAAAGCTTGTAAAATTAGGGTAAGTGTAGGGCCAGCGCAGGTAAACTTAATACTTTCTTTGATAATTGATAATATTTGCACAATTTTTAAATGTTAAATATAATGCCGCTGATGCGCATTTTGGGGTAGGTATCTTAAATGTACACTTAAGCATAAAGGCAGCAAAGCAAAATATACTGTATAACGAATTATGCAAGTGTGCTGAATTCGCCATCAAGCTTTTTGAAATACGAAGGAAATCAGAACAAATTGTTAGTAATTTTCGTTACAGTTTAAGTAGTTCATTTCCTTTTCATTTGGCTTTTAGTAACTCTAACAAAAGCTTAACTTATTTTTAACCGACTTCCAAAAAAGGAGAAGGTTATCAGTTCGTCGGAATATTTTTTTATTTATTTTTTTTCTTTTTATGTATGTTACCGCATAACTTTGGACCACGTCAACCGATTTCGATAATTCTTTTTGCATCGGAAAGGTAGTGTCTCAGAGATGGTCCCATACTAATCTGGTTGAGATCCGATCAGTGGATCATGAGATACATATATATATATTTTTTTTATATGGGAGTTGAAGTCGGTTTTTTTTTGCTAAAAATTACTTGTATTTTATTCATTTTAGTGCTGTTTAACAAAATTTTCTTGCAAAAAAATCTTGTATTACACTATTTTATTTTATTCCTTTCATAGTACATGTTAAATAAAAGCTTGTTTAAAAAAAATATTTTTTACATTATTTTATTTTGAACTTTTTGGTTTTATTTTATATAACCCGGACATAATATTTTTATTAAGGGCTGGCTGTCAATTTATGAGCATAGTACATTTAATATGAGCGGCGTAAATCTTTTCGATCATCTGTTTCGGCTGAGCAAAATACGGTGAGTTCAGGTAGCGAAAAAATAGTAGGATGGAAAAAATGGCGGAAAGTTGCCAACTGTTGAACTAAGCGGAACTACTGAACTGCGCGTTTCTAGGACAAACAGTCAACGGTTAGACAATAGTCATGATTCAATAATACAAAGTTGGATAAATATTGACATTTGTGTCAATCGACTGCCTTGTAAGGTTGCATTTGGGAAGGAAAGAGAAAGCGGGTAACCATTTTATCCCCTTTTGTGAAAAGGTAATAGGAAAAGTAGTCTGGTAGTGCTGAAATGCGTTTTTTGTATAATAATTTAATTAAATATAGATTCCACTTATCTATACAATTGACAATAAATTAACTTTTTTATGGTATATTAAACATGCCATATAGATATTAAAAATGAAATAAATGTATATTCACATAAAATTCTTACCAAAGAAAAATCGTATCGACAAATGTTCCCAAATATTCAAAATAAACCATGGTTTCATTGAAATTCCAGTATACAGAGCGTATGTGAATCGGTAGCAAAGTTCGCGGCGAGTGAATTTTTGACAACTATGAGGTAAATAAAATTTCAGTAGCTCATGAGGCTAGTGAAATTTTTCACAAATGCATAGAAAATTTTGAAAATCGCAAAGATTGTTGATGTGTGTAATTTTTCGTTAAATAAAAGCTTAAATTGATGAATTGCCATCAACCATGGTAGGTGTTTTCTTAAAATATTTTATTCACTTAAATTTGCAATATTTTATTCCGCATAAATCTGCGGTTATCAAAAATTTACTGCTGTCAAAAAAGATTTCATTTCACACAGCAGATTGGCAAAACTGTCTCACCATAGTAAAATGTGACTCAACAGCTTTCCCCATAGAACTTTGTTATCGATTCACACACTCCCATATTAAACAAAATTAATGGAATTCAAACAAATCCTTTATTCAAAGGGACTATATGAAGAAATATACAAATAGTAAAGATGCAATTGATATAATGCATATAAATTAATATTTTAAAAATTATTATATTTATTGCATTTAAAAGTTACATGCAGGGACCGTAACGGTTATAAGTTTTATTATAAAAATCACTTTTTAATCGTTATTAACTGAGTTTAATTTTTTGCTCGGAAAATAATCATTACGTTTTAAGTTTTATTTTTTGCTCGGAAAATAATGGTTACGTTTTAAGTTTTATTTTTTGCTCGGAAAATAATGGTTACGTTTTAAGTTTTATTTTTTGCTCGGAAAATTATGGCTACGTTTTAAGTTTTATTTTTTGCTCGGAAATACAACTCAAAATATAAGGATTTAACTTGATTTTTATAAGTAAAAATTACAAAATAAAAATCAGTGCCGCTGAAGGTACTCCGAGTAATAAGAAATATATTGGTTTACTCCTTATGCACGTAGCATTTCTCTTTCCTCGTGATTTTTTGAGCTGAAATTTCAAAGGATAATCGTTATTTGCGGTCCCTGGTTACATGTTCAATATCTTGAATTGAATAACATTTGGTTTTTTTTTATTTAAGTTTTCTAGCAATGTTTTCTACTATCTCCAATCGGTCTTACTAATCATTATATTGGTTACATTTACAAGTTGTTTTTTTAAAAATGTAAATTTTTGGTAATGTTTTTAATTATTTTCTCCAATCAGTCTTGTTAGTCATTATATTGGTTATATCGGCTGTACCGATTTTTTTGAAATTTCAGTTGTAGGTTCTGGATGGACTTCTCATTGTCTTAGGCAAAAAAAAGTTTAAATACTCCCCTAAAAATGTAACTGCAGGACTTTAAAAATCCTATGAATCTAACATACATGCCCACATAACAGCGCTGAGAGCGCCATCTGCTGTTAATTCGTACGGAATGCAGCGCAAAGCAAGGGTTTTGTATACATATACGTATGTACGTGCTAATGTTAACGTTAATGTGGATTCTTATGTTAAAAAAACAAATATGTATGTACAGTTCATGGGGAAATACTGTAGGCAATGTATGTAGAGTCGCTTATGTTGCCACAAGGAGCTACTAACATTTCTGTTAGCACTTACATTTGTATCTTGCAAACCAAAGTTCCTGAAATATTGAGGAAACCGTTAGGAGTATCTCATTTCTGTAACGTTTTTTTTACGATTTTGCAAAGAAAATTATGTGAAGTGGTTGACACGAACTCGTAAAGAAATTTCTGTACAAAAAATAAAGAAAATTCTGGAAAAATTCTGAAAGATATTCTTCACATAGCACCATTATTTTCGTTGCTTCACAGATTTTCTTCCGAAATTTCGTAAAAGAATGGAAGTGTGCGCAATTTATTTCATTTTAGAAAATTCGGCAAAAAATCGAATTAAATCTTAACGAATTCTTTAAAATTTCTTTACAATGCAGAATACTCTGAAAAAATGGTTGCAGGGTATTTATGCGCATACATATGTATGTATATAATTACGCATACAAACCCTGCCGCTATGTTTTTGATGTGTATACATCCTTGGTTTCGGTAGGGGTAAAAATTGCGAAGCTGTAACGCATATCCTAGCACAAAATTTCGAACGGCTTAGCATAAAATGTTTATTTTCATTTGAAGCACCCTGTGTTTGCTTGCTATTGTAAATGGTTGCATACATTTAGGCATATGCATAGTAAGAGGAAATGCGCTACAATTGATTATTACTTCCGATTATTTAAACTCCGCACATGCATACGGCTTTGTACCTATGTATGTACATAAATTTGTATGGACTCATTTGTTGCAACTGGGCATGAATCACGTAACTTTGAAACGATAGTCGTTCAAACGATACTGACAAAACGATGTTGTCAAAACACTGGTTTATGCATTTGTGTTGCTGTTACGTGTTACTGTTACTGTTACGTGAAGCACTGGAACCGAGTTGACGATATCACACAAACGATCAAACAATTTTTGATTTTTTTGAAGCAAGACAATCTCGACACGATATCGTTCAGACGATTGTCGTCATACGTGATTCATGCCCTGGTTTAGATATTCGTAGATGGTTTTAGGCATAGGTTTAGTAGTCTATTTTGATAAAAAGGCAAGGCGAAAATTTAAAAAAATATTGAAAAAACATTTTAACATTCATACATGAATACATGAATATATGTATGTCTAATATGCATATGTATGGATGATATAATAGCTCTGATCCAATACTTTTCGTGTAAAATCCTGGAAAAAGGTCAAACAGCAAAATCACTCTCTGAGGTGAGAGTAAAAAGTGAGTAACAGCAAAACGTACGGAACAAAAAAGCATCGGGTAAAATCCTGCAACTTCAATCTCTACACAACTCTCCCTAAAATCGCTCTCATTTACATGAACCACAGATTATATTTCGAAAAGAAAAACTAAATTTAGGAATATATACAAATATAAATGCTCCACCTATAAGCCCACAATTAAAAAAAGTAAGTGCGCCTGGGCCACACTGTAGAAGTGAAACTTACGTTACTTATCTATCTTTACATACACACATCTGCTTTTGCTTAAGGTTATATTTTTTTGCTTTTTTCTATCAATGTAGATCCCTACCTCTACCACTGTTCGTTTTAATAACATTCGTGTTATTCTGTTTTTCCATTATCTTCATACTCTATCGATATAACGTCCATCAAAATATCGATAACAAAATCGATGACAAATTCGATAAAAATTTCAATAGCAACATCGATAATACCATTGGTAGCTAAATCGATTAGAAATCGATAAATATCGATAACTAAATCGATAACAAAATCAACAAATATCGATAACAAAAACAACATCGATAAATATTGATAACAAGATCGATAAATATGGATAACAAAATCCCGATAAATATCGATAACAAAATCGATAAATATTGATAACAAAATCGATAGATATCGCTAACAAAGTCGATAAATATCGATAACAAAATTGATAAATATCGATTACAATATCGATAGCAAAATCGATAAATATCGATAACAAAACCGATAACAAAGTCGATAACAAAATCGATAAACATCGCTAACAAAGACGATGAATATCGAGAATAAAATCGATAAGAATCGATAACAAAATCGATAATTATCGATAACAAAATCGATGAATATCGATAACAAGATCGGTAAATATCGATAACAAAATCGATAAACATCGATAGCAAAACCGAAAAAATATCGATTATTTAATCCATAAGTCTCGAGAATCTCGAAGATCTCTAATATCCCAAAATAGTTCCCAGATTGAGTCTCTGTTTCTCTCTGTATATCTTTTCCTCTTTAATTACCTTTATTGTAATCTTTCTTCCCCTATCTTCATCTTTACTTTTATCGGTATCCTCATCCTCATCTTTTTTTTACTTTTATGTTTATCATTTTCTTCAACATATTCCCCTTTACCTTTGCCCTTATATATATAAGTAGAGTGTTTAAATTTACCTTGGTCTTCGTTTTTACACATCTTTACACATCTTTGTTTTTGTTTTTACACATCTTTGTTTTTGTTTTTGTTTTTATTTTTACCTTTGCCTTTATAATTTTCTTTATCTATGTACGTACTCATTTCTTGTATTGTTATCCTCTAACCTCTTATTACCAAGTTTTTGTTAAATTCATACCATATGCATACACACAAGAAGTACTTGTTTCAGGCCCAACCATTTCCGTTGCACCATTTCCGTTGCATCATGTCCGTTGCATACACACAAGAAGCACTTGTTTCAACCCCAACCATTTCCGTTGCTCCATTTCTGTTGCACCATTTCCGTTGCACCATTTCCGTGTGCAATTTCCGCTGAATTTGCCAATTTACTCCCACCCAACCAACTGCCGGTAAAGAAGTTTCACTTCAACAATAACTGATGCGGTGTTTCCAAGATATTTTAACGCCCTTGAGTCACAAGTATCATATTTTATCAATCATACCGATAATTTCATGTATTAAAAGAATTAAAAATGAAAATGAATAAAAAATTAAATCAGCTAAATGAATAAAATTAAGTGAAATTAATGTTTAATTTCTAACCTAACCTACATTTGTATGTATGTAACTGAATCGCCTAATAATAGCTTTACATATAAAAAGATTATCCTAATTTTCGAGCTTAACTCCCTAATCTGTTATTAGAAAAAGAGATTAGCCATGCAAATTTAAATAAAAAATATCTCAAATTAAAGCGATAACTTTTTGGTGTCCAACCTAGTTTTATCGATTATACTTGCGAAGAAGAGGAGGAATTTCAAATGTTAAAGTAAACAAAAATTGACGCTAATAAGGAAAATAGGTTTGTAAAGGTATTTTTAATAAAATATTCAGTTAAAATATATTTAAATGGCATAATTTGTGTTGCAGAAAAAATTGACCACGGTGGCACAGAGAAGGAGTTTAACTTTTCCTCGAGTTGTGTGAATAACAAGCACAACCAATTTGACAGCTAACGAGCTTTGATTGAGATTATATTTATATGTAAACGTACTTTTATGCTTTGCCGCTCGCATATGTTTACACATCAAATTTCATGAGTACCTAGTACTCACGCCTTTTTTTATTATTATTACCTCACTTTTATTAGCTCGGGATGTAACTATGTAATATTGATGCGCCTAAAAGATGCAGCGATTTCTATTCTCAAGTTACATACCTGATGACAGTACGAATGGAAATTATAACAGCGAGGTTTTAGTTTTTTAAACTATAATTTTATTGTACGTAAGTGAGCGCAATATTAAAAGCAGCAAGTTTTATCCATCTATGTATATCGCAAAGATCGAGAACGGCTGAACCGATATTTTTTGAAATTTTGGACACCTGCTGCAGACGTTCAAAGGATGGTTATCGACTAAAAACAATCTCCATATATAAAAGGGGCGTGGAACCTCCCATACGAACCGAATTTTTCATACCCTATATCTCTGGAAATGTTCATGGTAGAGTTCTGGAACTTGGTATGGAGATATATGAAATCCATCGTATACTCTTGGGGTAAAATTTGAGTTATTGGAAAAGGGGGGCGTGGCACCTCCCATAGAAACCGAATTTTTAATACTGCATATCTCTGGAAGTATTTATGGTAGAGTATTGGAACTTGGTATGTAGATATATGAAATCAATCCCACACTCTTGGATAAAAATTGGAGGTATTTGAAAAGGGCGCGTGGCACTTCCCATACAAACCGAAATTTTCTTACTGCCTATTTCTGGAAGCGTTCATGGTAAAATTTTTGAACTTGGTACGGAAACATATGATAGCAATCAATTGATAACCATCAATCGCATACTCATGACGAAAAATTCGGACTATTTAAAAGGGGGCTTGGCACTTCCCATAAAAACCGAATTTTTCATAATAAGAATCTCCGGAGAATTGTTCTTGGTAGAGTATTGGAACTTGGGGTGGTGATATATGAAATTAATCGCATAGTCATGGAGGAAATATGGAGCTATTGCAAAAGGGGGCGTGGCACCTACCGTACGAGCCGAATTTCATACTGCATATCTCAGGAAGTGTTCATGGTACAGTACTGGAACACGTCGTATGGAGATATATGAAATTAATCCCATAATCATTGAGAAAAATGGGCTCTTTAAAGAGGGGGCGTGGCAAAGTACAAACGTACTGACTTTTACTTATCTTTGAATGTGTATATAATTCTTCTGTAGGTATATTTGTGAGTGAAATCCTAAATGGCTGGAGGGATTTTAACAAAGTTTTGTGTGTGTGTTTGAGTGGGACTCTGGATAGTTTAGTTTCACAATTTAATCCGCCAGTTGGCGCTGGAGTTGAGTTATTACTAAAAATCTTTCATGATCCGTTTTGGCGAATATTCAAAACATGTATTGGAAACGGTAAAGGCAGTCCAATTGCAAAAAAAGTGCTTCAAGGTGGTGCTGAGGTCGAGTTATTACTAAAAATCGACAAGTGAGAAAAGGTGCCGTAAATGTCAGACTAAATCCACCTGTTGCACTATTTAGTATATCGAACTCTCATGTGTTACGATTGGCCCAATGGATGTGATTTGCCAATATTATTATGCGTTAAAACTTCATTCGAAGAAACCAGGGTTGAATTGTGCAGTGGTAAATCTCAAATAACCACCTGTCGAAATACCTTAAAAGCCAGTTTCATGAAAGCGATTTAATAAAAATTTATTTTTTTTAATTGAATTTAATATAGAACCTGACGGAAAAAATAATTTCTCACTTAAATTGGTTTCGCGAAACTGACTTTTAAGGGATTTCATCTCAGTTTATATATGTATATTGTATTTCTGTTGAACAAGGATACGCATTCATTTTGAAACTGCCACCAACTATAAGATAATGTTTCTCGGGCACATTCACTATAGATCCGGATCATTGTTGCCACCAGGGAGCTTCTCATGGACATAACACATTCGTCCGGTTATTTAAGGCGGTGAACGACCACCAAACCATAGTCTTAGCCGATCAATGTGCAGTACCAATCGTAAATGTGGATTATTGGAGAAACTGTTGGACCAAAATGTTTAAAGTAAAAATCTAATTTTGGGCGGGACGAAGTTCGCCGGGCCTGCTAGTTTATTAATATTTGTACTTTCACATTTACTTGTAACTATGCGACGGCTGCACTTGACCAAAGTAGTTCCAAGTGGACTGCACCAGCCACAGGGATCCTAGCACGCAAAACTTACGTGCAACGGCTGCACTTATTGTAAAACCCCAATTTTGAAATACAAATTATGAATAACTCTGATACTCTGCAAAGAAATATGTAAATTATTGCTTTATAGTAAAACCTGCTTAAGTACCTCACGAAAAATGTCAGCTTTTTGAGGTACTTAGGCGGGTTGGGTACTTAAAAGAACCCGCTTAAGTACCTCGATGCGGGTACTTAAGCGAACATACATAATTACTGATGTAGTTTCATCTTCTTGTTAACTTACATAAATACTTGAATAACAACATTAAATGAAGTACACATAGTTTAAAACCAAAAACGTAGCATTATTTAAACACATAAACAAGTAAAGAAAAACTTTATTAAAAAAAATATTTAGTGCAATGGTATGTCATTTTTACAAGAATTAAATTGTTTAAAAAGTCAAAGTTGGACATATCATTTTTTACCAAATTCAAAATGATATTGTTTGCCACTTATGTTTATTCACTAATTTTTAAGATTTTTCAGTCAATTAAAATGCAGTTCATTCCCTAACAAATACCATATAAACCTAAGCTTAAGATTTTGTAGAATACTTAAAAAAAATTCATCATAGTTTCAAACTTTTTTCTCAAAAGTGTATTTTGAGTATACGGTTTTATAGCCCATTCAATATTAGAGTAATAATGTGCAAGTTTCAAGTGGCTAAAAGTTACCGTTGATTTTTTAGAATTTTTTTAACGAAGGCGTGTAGCGCTGCTACTGAATTTCAAAATACGTTAAATATTTTAAGGAATTTTAAAAGAGCACTTAAAAGGGGAAAATAATAAGTAAAATTGTAAATGAAGCACGAAAAAATGAGGTACTTAGGCGGGTTGGGTAAATAAGCGGGGAGGTACTTAAGGGAGGGATTTTCTTCAGATTATATTAAAAAATTCACGGTGTCCAAAAATGTTGGTTACTTAAGCGGGTTAGGTACTTAAGCGGGGGGGGTACTTAAGCGGGTTTCACTCTAATTCAAAATATTTCTATTTTTGATTTTTTTGGCATACTTTCTGGAATTTGCGCAATAAGAATACGAATTTCCACGACACAATCGATGAAAAAATCGGCAGTGTTGCCCGTTGAACTTTTTATACGAAGACAATATTTCTCCTTGTATTTTAGTAGTAGTTTCTAGAAATTTATTATTGAATCATGTACAATTCTATGTAAGTCTTATCAACGCGCCCAATGTGTCACGAATTAGGAGCATAATCAGAAACAAATCGGTGTCTTATTTAATTTAAGCATTCAGCTCAAGTACAACCAACACACCCGGTACGTGCTCTACAGAAATTCGTATAGAAATATCACAAGGTTAACAGCTGATTCATTCGAACTAATTTCCGGTATTTATCTTACCCAAGAATTCACAATAGAATCTATCATACCAGTGTCTAAAACTATACTACTTAGTTGCGCCGGCAAATTACTCTCTGCTATCACTAGCAGTAGTGAAAACGCTGTAAAGAAGCCGTTAAGCGAAGATCACACGATTTGTACATTTGTACAGATTTGTACATTTTGGCAGTCACAGAGTGGTGTTGTTTAGAAATTTGCGTTCAGCTCAATAAAATAATTTCGGAACAACACCACTCTGTACCTGCCAAAATGTACAAATCTGGGCAAATTTGCAAATCGTGTGATCCCTGATTAAGATGAAGATAAACATAGGGAGCTGCGAAAAAGGTAAAATTTAAAGCTAAGATAAGTGCATAGTATACATTTAGATTTTAATGTTTGTTTTAGAAAATTATTTGGAAATTTATACGCACTTATATAAGAAAAGCATACCTGCTTTTTGAACACTGCATGCGAATTAATCGTAGCGCTTTCGACAGAAGCAGCATTTTGATACGAAACAAAATGGTTTTGAAAGCTAAAGTAAATCCCTTTCCCGAAAAAATATTGCCATTGAGCCACAATTGCCATTTGACCTTAAAAAAGTAGTGTTCTTCGAAAAAACATGCAAAATCCACCCGATTTATTCCAAAACAAAAAATGTATGTATTTTTCATTATACTAGTATTATAGGTTTTGAGACGAGCAACACGATTCTACTGTTCAAAACTCGAAAAAAATTTTAACACCTTAATTTAAAAAATGCATTATTTATTGAATTTCTTTCTATTTGCATGCAGATGTGCATCCTTCACACAATTTTATATTCCTCGAACGATAAGTGCAATTCAAGACCTTTAAATTGAGCCAAGGTAGAAGCCTCTAGGCCCTCTGAGAGCCAAGTTATAACAATTTTAAACCAAACTTCGAAACTGCTGTACTAGTTTTAACTCCGAAATTAGAAAATAAATTGCGTAAAAGGTCGAATGAAATTTCGAAGTTTAACTTCAGAATCGTAATAATTTAGCTCCCAAAGCGCCTAGAGAATTCTACCTTGGCTAAAATTAAAGGTCTAGAATAGCACTAAAACTGACTTGTTGTTCGAGGCATATAAAATTGTGTGAAGGAGGCACAGCTGCATGCAAATCATAAAAAATCCAATATATAATGCATTTTTAAAATCGAAGAGTTAAAGTTTTTTTCGTTTTTTAAACAGTGGAATCGTGAAATTCGTATGTAAAATCACCCCCTGATTCCGAAAATCAAGGTTATTTTTAATTTTATGGTACCGTTTTTGAGATATTTGCAATTTACCGTTTTTGCAAAAAAAAAAAAAATTGGGTCCACTTAATCATATATATCTCAAGAACGAATTAAGCAATTCCAAAACGGTTTGAAGCTTTTAAAAGGTAATAAAATTTTCTATAAACTGTGCATACAACACTTTTTGCTAGGCCCTGTAGATTCAAAGATAACGAACAATCATTACCGATTTTTTCAATTTTTTTTGTAAAAATATAAAAAAAATTGTACTTTGCGGGGAAGGATCTCGAAAACCTTTTATTTTTTTTGCAGATTTTTTTTTCTCTCTAAGCTCTGTTATATTACAAAAAAAATAAGGTATCATCGAAGAAAATCGATGCAAAACTACGTAAGTTATAAGCTATCAAATAAAAATACCCAGGTTGCGCAATTTCAACGTATACCTCAAAACGTATGTATGGTATAAAGAAGAGTGAAATATCTAGCTATGCTCTGTTTCTATTGAGTTAAAAGTTCAATTTATGAATGAAATTACCCATATTTTTAACTTTTTTTTTTCATATTTGATAAATTTGAGTATTTTTTGCATTTCCTCGTAGGTTTCCTTTGTATTTACTGCATGTGCAATCGGGATAGAAGGCTTTTTGTTACCAATATGCAATAATACAGCCTTCAAACTCAGTTTATTGCCGTCTATGAATAATCGCCACTCTTTTGAATCATATGTTTGACCAAACTCTTTGAATAAACCAGGGATGTCGTTGCAGTAGCATATACTGTCTTTCTTGGTATAGTGTTTGGAAAATGGTTCGTGACGAGTTCTACTATATGTCACCTTAACATCGGACGACACAAATTTAAATTGTTGCATACGAGAAGTGTGGATCTCGGCCTTTCCTTGGATAGTTCCAAATCTCTTATCCAATCATTAAGTTGTGCTTGTGACAGAACGTTTCTTTCGTTTTCCATGCGAAATTCAGTACAACTTGATCCCCCGCACTCAGATGTTACTGTTGACAATGCAACTGGATCCGCAACTGCCGTTGAATGTAGTACTGGTAATGTCACTGTAGGTACGCTAGCATAGGTTACTCCTCTTGATCTTCCAACGCCAAGTACTTTTGTTTGACAAATATAACACTCTATTGAATGGCAAGTAGGTTCTCTCCATATCATTGGTGTATCAAATTTTGTTTGTTGTCCTGATTCCCACTGAATCAATTCTACTCGACACGATGTACACAAAGTGATCGGTGTCCATGGTTTTTCAGCATTTTTAGGCTCAATTCCAAAATACTTGGAGTATAAAGTTTTGATATGATCTGAGAACACTCGTCGTCGCCTTATGATAGTATATTGGCCACACATGAAACAGAACATATCTGGATCCTTATTACACTCAAATTCTCGCGTCCTTTTACTCATTTTATTTTTTTAATAAATCACGGTTTTGAAATTAGACTTATGAACTGAACTATCTCCGGCGAGCCTTGAAGATGTTATGAAGTTTCAAAGCGCATTAACTCATATTTATACTCGGAACAAGAATAAAATTGAAAAAATCAAATCTTACCTAGACAGAAAGGTTCCTTTTTATAACAAGCCGGGAAAAGAAAATACTACCTGTTTTAGATGTAGGCGTTAGAAATTTTCTGTGTCTTATAATTTTGAAAATCTACCTGCATACTTACCCATAACTGACGGAAATACATGTTTATAACTACATGCCTACA
Organism: Rhagoletis pomonella; assembly: GCF_013731165.1. NCBI lineage: Eukaryota > Metazoa > Arthropoda > Insecta > Diptera > Tephritidae > Rhagoletis > Rhagoletis pomonella. Next base: position 21,189 of record NW_023459631.1, on the reverse strand, counting down.
GCAGGTTTCGAACCCAACCACTCTTCCTTTCGATGCAACCACTCTACCTACTATAATACAATTCGAGTATTAAAAGTACTATTTGATTTATTTAAAGAAAAAGTGTTATCATTGTTATGGTGTTATTCGTTTATCCGGATAATATCTCACTTGCACTTTATACCTTTAATATATGTATGTATGTATAGGTACATACATTGAAGTTGCGCAACCTGGGTATTTTTATTTGATCGCTTATAACTTACGTAGTTTTGCATCGCTTTTCTTCGATGATAGCTTATTTTTTTTGTAATACAACGGAGCTTAGGGAGAAAAAAAAATCTGCAAAAAAATAAAAGGTTTTCGAGATCCTTCCCCGCAAAGTACAATTTTTTTTATATTTTTACAAAAAAAATTGAAAAAAATCGGTAATGATTGTTCGTTATCTTTGAATCTACAGGGCCTAGCAAAAAGTGTTGTATGCACAGTTTATAGAAAATTTTATTACCTTTTAAAAGCTTTAAACCGTTTTGGAATTGCTTAATTCGTTCTTGAGATATATATGATAAAGTGGACCCAATTTTTTTTTTTTTTTGCAAAAACGGTAAATTGCAAATATCTCAAAAACGGTACCATAGAATTAAAAATAACCTTGATTTTCGGAATCAGGGGGTGATTTTACATAAGAATTTCATAACGGCGTTTCTGGTAAAGAGAAAAAGTTGAAATTTGTGGTCCAGTGTAATCAGATTTTTAATGCCATATGCACAGTGGTGCCATCGATGGTACATCGATACACGATAGGTGGCATTGTGGACGAGATATTCCTAAAATTCTTATACAGTGGGATAATGATAGTTATCTACTATATATTTGAAGAAGTATGTATATATGTAAATATGTATGTATGGATGTGCCAGGTTGCAGCCTAAACGGATGGACAGAATCATATAAAATTTTGGCAGAGTATTGCCATGACACCTGGGCTTATACCAGGAAGAAAAAAATTGGGATTCGACAAAGGGGCGTAGCACCTCCCATAGGCGTGAAATTTTTTATCAGCTATAACTTCGGAACCATAAGTCACATGAACTTGAAATTTGGTATGCAGATATATTTATGGTAGGTGCTTATAGTAAGGTATTTATAAATTAGTTTGTAAAAAGGGGCGTGGCACATCTTATAGGCGTGGAAATTTTTACTATAACTTCTGAAACATAGGTCATATGAACTTAAAATTTGGTCGGCAGACGTATCTATAGTAGTTGTTATAGTAAGGGATATATAAATGGCTTTGTAAAAGGGGGGCGTGGCACATCCCATAGGCGTGGAAATTTTAACAGATATAACTTCAAAACCATTAGTCACATGAAGTTGAAATTTGGTACGCAGACGTATCTATGGTAGGTGCTTATAGTAAGGTATATATAAATGAGTGCAAAAGGGGGGCGTGGCACATCCCATAGTCGTTGAAATTTTTATCAGCAATAACTTCAAATCCATAAGTCACGTGAAATTGAAATTTTGTATGCAGACATATATACTTAGGTAGGTGCTTATATACATATATACATGAGTTTGTAAAAAGGGGCGTGGCACATTTCATAGGCGTGGAATATCTTACCAGCTATAACTTCGGAACCATGAGGCACATGAACTTGAAATTTGGCATGCAGACACATCTATGGTAGGTGCTTATAGTAAGGTATATATAAATGAGTTTATGAAAGGGCGTGGCACATCCCATAGGCGAAGAATTTTTATCAGCTTTAACTTCGGAACCATAACTCACATGAACTTGAAATTTGGTATGCAGACATATCTATGATAGGTGCTTATAGTAAGGTATATATAAATAAGTTTGTAAAAGGGGGCGGGGCGCATCTCATAGGTGGGGAATTTCTTATCAGCTATAACTTCGGAACCATAATTCACATGAGATTTAATTCGGCATGCAGATATATTTATGAAGGTGCTTACAGTAGGGTATATATAAATGAGTTTGTACAAGAAGGCGTGGTACATCCCATGTGCGTGAAATATTTAAACACATATAACTTCGGAACCACAGGTGAACAGAACTTGAAATTTAGTATACAGATATATCTGTGGCGGGTGCTTATAGTAAGGTATATATAATCGAGTTTATAAAAGGGCGCGTGAACTTGAAATTTGATATGCAGTTATATTTATGGGAGGTGTTTAGAGTCAACTATATATACATGAGTCTTTAAAGGGGGGGGGGGGGGGGAAATGTTTTTATCTATAAGATCACTCGGATATGTAAAACTGTTTTTTTTTTTAATCCTTACAGTCTTTAGACTATTTCGAAATGGAAAGATCAAATCGTTTTTTTTTTATCCCGCGATGATGTCAAACCAATATTTTTATTCATAATGAATAGCACTCTTTCCGAAATAAGCATTCTACCGGAAAAGTGCAGCTATACTAAAACAGCTAAGCGAATAGGCAGCTAAACGGAATGTACTGTAGTAGACGAATTTTAATTTTAAAATTCTATCGTTATCTAAATCCACCTAATAATAATAAAGGGACAAGATTTGTAGTACAGAAAATGATGATCACTATATAGTAGTTGAAGCATGATTAAGCTAAAAGTATGGCTCATAAGGATGCCTTAATTTAAATCGAAAGCAAATAGTTTGTCTCCTTTAATTTATGCTGAACTGCTTTGAATTTTTCCAACACCAATTTGGCAAGAGGTCTTATAAGCCGCATGGGCAATGTGTATATTTTTTAATCTTAAAAAAAAATTGTAAATGCTATAATCACTTTTTTAAAGGTAGAAAAGGCAAAAAAGGCAAATATCTTAAAAAAGGCAAATATCTTAAAAAAGGCAAAAAAAGGTAACATCAAATGTGTATATATGGAATCAGGGAAAGCTAAATCGTGGACATTTTTAATCGAATATTGTCTATCTCTTTAGCAGAAAAAAAGGCAATTTCCATAAAATCCGTTCCCTGGAGATGACTCACTCCTCCCTTGGTTTTGTTCATATATTCAGCCACATAAGCAGCACAAGAGTATTCTTCAGTAATGAACTGAATACCCATATTTGATTTCATTATACTTAACACAAATGGGTTGAGAGGGTTGTGCCATTTTTCATGAGGTTGCCGTTTCAAGAAGACGGGTCTGTTGATCCCAGCGCGCGGTATAGAATTGTAATGGTCATCGGATAATATGTTATTGTCTTCATAAAAATGATCCATGTCAGTATAATTGTTGTTTTCAAGATTCAGCCTAATATTCTTGTAGTGCTTTACATAATCATAAAACCCTGCTTCCTCTTTATGCATCGGTGACAATATTGTGGTTGATCGACAAGGCATGAACGGGGCCTAAAATCTGCACTGTTGCGGTCTATTGCAACTATTTTTTTTATAGCATGTAAAGGTATGTTTGTCAGTTTGTCGGTTTATCTTTTCTGATGATTCTATTGATGAAACCGAAATAAGCTGATCAACCACTGATTTCGCATCGTTTTAGCCATCACCCATAGCATCACGTGGAGCATTATTCACACACATTAAAATATGAGCGTGCGGGCTCCCGCGGTGCTGGAACTCAATTCTTTTAAAGTGGTCGACTACATAATACTGAGCAAAGGGACTAAATTTTTTTGATTGCAGAATAGTGAGCAATATATTGACCAGTTTATTAAAGTATATAGCACATGTTACTGCATCTTCGTTGACTAATGTTGTTCGCTCTATGTAGTGTAATCGTTCAGCAAATTCATCAGAAATCACCATGCCGTTGTGCTTCAATCTGTACAATGCATGTATTACTACCAACGTGTTTAAATGCAACCGTGAGAGCATCGCGAGCCTCAAGCGCAAGATTTTCACTGCCAAATATAATAAGTGATATGGCGTCACAGCTCGTCGATCGGATCTCCTTAACTAGCTAGTTGCCATCATAAAAGGCGTCACTTTAACCTGGTATCTGAAGCGTCGGAATTGTCCTAAGTAAATTGATGCCAAAGAAAGCTCTTCTGCATATTCATCGAACAACAAACTTTGTGGAACATTGTGTTCTCCCGGTGCAATACGTAGATGTTGATCTTCGTTCCAAAGGAGGGTATGTTGTTGGGCCACTAGGCTTTCTTCAATTGGAATATGTTCACTGTATTCATGCTGCGGATTCGCAAAAGAAATAGCATTGCTATCAAAGAATGATTCGTCTATTTTAATGTCATACATTGTGTACAGTGAGGTTGATACCATATATCGTAGCCAAGCTTTTATTGTACGTTTGTTAATTATGCCGTATAAGTAACTGGTTTTTTGAATCTTTTTCCGTTTGATGTGGACAGTCATGCAGTGATCGTCGTTAACGCTTCTCTTAAGATGCTTGACCATTGCATTACCTGCCCGTAAAAACCACGCTGGCCATTAGCATGTCTTAATCTTCGGATCTGCATGAAGGGTATGCGTTGCCAAAAAAGTCTCTCAGAAACGAAATCTAACGGTGGCAATATGTAGGTATTGGCGTAAATTTGAAACCATTATAAGCTGACATAAGTGGATTTTTTTTGTTTTAATGAAACCATGCACGCATTACAAATTAATATTTCATTCATCGACTTATCTACGTACAATTTCGCTTAAAATTTCTTCATATTCAGCACAAGGGCTTTTAAAATTGTTCTTAAACCACAACCCAGTGTGGCCAGGTCTTCGGCATGAGAAAACGTCCCTCTTGGTCTGAAAAAACGTCATTTCCTACCCAAAAACGTCTTTTTCAAATGAATGTACATAAAATTGTTCTTATTTAAACTTTTACTGCATACAAAGGTACATATCGAGCCCTAACCGTCAAAATAACGTAAGCGACATTTTTTTCAAAATTTTCTTTTTCATGCAGAAATATTCCTAGAGCATCTAGATGCATTTCTGCATCAAAAAGAAAATTTTGAAAAAAATGTCGCTTACGTTATTTTGGCGGTTAGGGCTTCAATACCCTATCAAATTTGTAGTTCCGTACTAGGTCTTTATCACCAAAAACGAACGAACACCAGTCCAAAATCGGCGAAAAAAGGTACTTTTAAAAAACTAATTTTTTTCAATTTATTTCACTAGAAATCTATATCTAAAGTGACGAATTTAGAAATAGTTCGGAACTATAGAAAAAGGGATGCAGAACGAACTAGATCTTATTTGTCGAATTTAGAACCAGTTCGGAACTATCGAAAAAGGGAGGCTTGTTTACTTTACATAGATATGTGTTCGGCGGCTTTTTCGTTCAAATACGCTTCTATTCTGTGCTTCTCAGATGCTTTTTCATAGCTTGGTAATACAAAATTAAAATTTGTGTTAACATTTCAACATCTTGGGACGTTCTGGAATCTAAGAAATAACAGCGAGCATCTCTGCAAACTCAACTACAGCTAAAGGTATGTAAACGTACATTTCTTACAATCATTCAAACAAATTTAATTTCAAATGGAAACACATTTCTTCCAAAATAACTTAAAATCGCACACACGGAAGAACCAAAAAGATTGAAAAATCATGATACTTTTTTCTTTCGTCTGTCGATTTTAGAACTGGTTCGGAACTATAGAATTTAGGACTAGTTCGAAACTATCGAAAAAGGGATGCAGCTTCGGGAGGGCAATTGACACTTCCTAGGACATCGCCATGTTAAACTCGCCAGTTGCTTGCATGAAAAAGAGATTTATCTCGAACCAGTACTGGGTCTAAATGTACTAGAAGCGCACCAGTTCAGAACTAGAGATTTTCCACACAGGGTAATTCAAGGTTCGATAAACCGACAGTTGTCTCTTTCGCACCGCTCCCTTAGCAGTGGCGCCGTGTTTCTTCTTTGCAAATTTACTTAGAAAAAGTGTAGCTTTGCTGCAAAATAGAATTTTAAGCTTTGGTGCAATATGTTTATTTGTATATGCATATGAAGCACATTTAACCGATGAAAACATAAATTGTTTAAAATTGGATGTTTACATAAATCTCATAGTATCTTTATTTTAATTTTGAGCCCTTTTGCAGTTTATATACAGCTAAAAAGCACATAAATTACGTAATTCACGTAGATATATTAATATTTCGTTCAATATTTCGTTTAAAATGCCATTGTTCCTGCAAATACATTAGAATTTACAAAAGGAATTTCAGTACTAATTGCCTACTTTCCGTACTTTCTACTACCATTTTCGCAACAAGGGATTGCATTCTTCCCCTTTCTCTGTCCTTCGTAAATGCAACCTTTTGTAAGGAAGTGTCAAACCGCAGCTGTCAACAATTATCTAACCTTGTATTATTGAATCATTAACTATCATTAACCATCAATTGCGTTACACTATTACCGATGTTGGCCGTAGGATTTTGATGCGTCAACAAAAGGGAAGATCTTTCAAGATTTATCGCGGAATTCCCTTAAACTCGTAAAAGCCTCGTAAACCTCGTAAAGCTCGTAAATTTACGAGCCTCGTAAAATAACTGCCGAAATTTGTATGGAGCTCTATTTACGAGCCCCTCGTAAATTTACGAGGCAAATTTGTTGCGCAAACGACCTCGTAAACTTCAGTGTTGCCGAGAGGCCGAAATGTTTATACTAAAATGTATGATAAAATAATGAAAATGAATTAAAAAAATAACACGCGAATAAAATGAATGTATTTCATCCACTAACTGTATAGACTTAGGTTTTCTGCTAATTTTCGGCATTTTTAATTGTATTTTAGCCAAGAGTGATAAGAGACAAGATGGTGGGATGTTATGGGAAATACTAAGAATTGCTTCACAAAATCCTGATTGATCTGTCAAACAGTCACTTTACGCACCTATTTACACCTTTTCACAAAGGGGGCGTTCCCATAAAAGCCTCGAAAACTTACGAGTTTTACACGGTTTAAGACTTTACGAGTTCAGGAAATCCCCTAATTATGTAACGATGAAGATCCGGAAGAGGATAGTAGTTCGAAATGTTCGTATGGTCGTTTTCGCGCTCCACTTGGTTACTGCGTGGAGTTGAACAAAAAAGCATCTGTGCACTTCACAACCACATATTTTATAACGTACATACTCAAATTTAAAATAAGTTGGGTTGGTGCTCTTTTATATGCGTATCTTTTTAAACTTAGCACGTTTTTTTATTCTAAAATTTGTTTCCCTCAGTGTACATGGTGCTATCGGACGAACACTAGTTATTGGAAGCATAAATAGTTGTGTCAAATTTCAGAATGTTAGCATAAGCGGTTCCAGAGATAAGCGATATGAGAATTTTAATTTCCTTATCCAACACCTACCGCTTTTCGCAGGAGGTACGGTATTGATAACATATTTTGCCGTGCCAAATTTCAGGACGTTAGCAAAAGTTGTTCCAGAAATAATCAATATGAGATTGCAGTTTGTATGGGAGGTTCCACGCCCCCTTTTCCAAAATCTACCACTTTTTGCGTAAATGCGATATTAACAACATATGGTTCTGTGTCAAACGCCAGGACGTTAGCATAACTGGTACCAGAGATAAGTGATATGATAATTTCAATTTGCATGGGCGGGGCCACCCCCCTTTTCCAATACCTACCACTTTTCGCCATAAGAACGCTATTGATAGCATATATAGCTGTGTTAAATTTCAGAATCTGAGAAGTTCAGTTTGTATGGGAGGTGCAACGCCCCCTTTTCCAAAACCTGCCACTTTTCGCGATAACTTACTTCATCGTTATCACTGGTTTCTTCGTCTTCAGATTTATCTTTATTTAAAAGTTTAATTTCAAATACGAAGTAAAACAAAATGCGAAACAGCTTAAATGATCGTATTATGAGATGTAATATCATGTGATGTCTCTTCATATCATGTAATAAAATGTGATGTGATGTCATGTAATGTGATCACATTCCATGTTCCGATTAGTATATCGATAACCCTGTTGATAACTGTGTTGATAAAAATACCGATAACAATATCCATAAACATATAGAAATATACAACGATTGTAAAATCGATTAATTCATCGATAAATATAACAATCAGCACTATCGATTATTGTACATATCGTTAACAATATAAATGACTAAATCGATAACAAAATCAATTATTTAATCGATTATTATACCGATAACAATATCCATTATTGTATTTTTTATGAATATTGTTATCGGTATTTTTATCGACACAGTTATCAACAGGGTTATCGATATACTAATCGGAACATGGAATGTGATCACATTACATGACATCACATCACATTTTATTACATGATATGAAGAGACATCACATGATATTACATCTCATAATATGATATCACATCACACAATATCACGTGACATGACATTATATGATATGACATCACATTATATGGCATGACATCACATGACTTGACATCACATGATATGACATCGTATGACATGACATAGCATTACATGACGTGGCATCACATGATATGACATCATATGGTATGACATTATATGACATGACATCAGAGGATGTGACAACAAATGACATGACATCCTATCACATCACATAAAATCACGTCACATCTTATCACGTCATCGCACCTCATCTCATCTACGTGAATAGCAAAAGAAATGGATATAAGCAAAGATGTGAAAGATAAAAGCAAAGATGAAGACCAAGGTAAAGTTACCGATTTCAAAACAAAAACACCGTTGGAAAGGTAATTTTCTGTAGATGAGGAGAATTTTTATAGTTTCAAAATTGGTTGAAAATCGTCGTTTAAAAATTTCCATATTGTGTATGGTTGTTTTGCAACCTGTTCCATTTAAGCTGTTTCGCATTTTGTTTTACTTCGTATTTGAAATTAAACTTTTAAATAAAGATAAATCTGAAGACGAAGAAACCAGTGATAACGATGAAGACAAAAAAAGGCAAAAGTGAAGATAAAGACGAAAATGGAGATAAAGGCGAAAATGGAGACAATGAGAAATACATAAGAATTAAGGTAACAGACATAAAGGTTACTGAAATTGATCGAATCGTAAAAGTTTATAATTATAGAAATTTATCCATGCTTATTAAGTTATCGCAACTTATCGAATTATTCAAACTGATCAATGTTTATTGAGTTGTCGAGATTGAGTATAGACACAGAAACGTAGTTGTCCAAATTTACGGATAGTTATTGAGCTATAAAAACGTGTGGGATTAACGAAATTTGTCAAGTTAAAGAAATGTATCAAGTTATCGATATTTATTGAATTATCATTATATATAGACTTAACGACATTTATCGAGGTGTCGTAATTCATGGAGTCCTTTCAACAGAGTCATCGATAATTATTGATCTACTGAAATAGGTTGGTTCAACGAATCGAAGTTTATGGAATTTTCAAAATATATCGATTTATCGAAATCTCAAGGTTCTATTAGCTTATCGATTTATCACTGCTTATCGAATTTTATCGTGTTAACAGAGTGTAACGAGTTATCAAAATGCTTAGATAGTTTTCGAAAAATGTGGAGCTGTCAAAAGTAAAAATTTATAAAGGTATCCAAAAAATTTACATTTTTGAGTTATCGAAATTTATCGAGCCCTCGAACTTCACAGTTATCGAAATTGGTCGAGTTAACGAATTTTGTTGAGTTATCGGATTTTAGTGTTCTTGAAATTCATCGAACTATCGATATGTATCAAATCATTGAAATTTATCGACAAACTTGAATGTACCGGGTCAATTCCAAGTCCTGCCGAAGTCCTGCAAAGACCTTCACAGATAAAAAATTTTAGTTACGTTTTAGTTCCAAAGCAGAAGATTTTCCGGCTGGTTAATTTGTATCGTATAAGTTTTGCTACGTGTTAAGTTAGAAAACCTCTCCAAGGCTTCTAAAACTAGAAAAACTGTCGAATTTCGACAGTAACTGGCACTCTAGTATCGATTATTATATTGATTATTATATCGACTACAATAGCGGTTATTTAATCAATAACAGTATCCATAACAATATCGATTATTTTATCGATAGCAATATCGATTATTATATCGATAAAAATATCGAGTTTTATATCGATAACAATATCGATCTTCATCCTCATCCTTTTCTTCATATTTATCTTTATTTCTGCATATTCCTCTTCACCTTTACCTTAAAGTGTTTAACATTACCTTGATCTTCGTACCATTGCAAAATAAGACAGATTTATTCCTGTTTTCTGTCCTTCTAACACTTCGCGATGTAAACACATTTTTTTTATTGCATAAGTCTGTTTATACATAGTTAAATTAGAGTTTATGTTGCAATAAAATATACCTATACATCGACGATAACTGGACCTCAAATTAATATAAATGAATTTCCAAAGATGAAATGAATCTGTGCTAAACACATCTTTATATTTTTAGGAACATAAACCGGCTTAAATTTTGTTCAAACTAATGCGGTTTGTGACTTAAGTCTTTTGTTTTAATTGGCTTCACGACCTGAAAGTATGTATTTACTACTTAGCAATTGAAAGTTACTGGCAATGCTAGTAAGTAACCTTTCTCCAGTACTCGAAATATTTTCCATTAATTGATGATTATCAAAAATAGCAGCCATTAATATGACAACAATTTAAACCAGAATATTTTTTTATATTGCTTTGGTGTAACAGTAAAATGTATTGATAATTTGTCAAATAAGCCAGATAGACAAACAGAACACCAACGGCGAAGCACGCTTGCGAATGAGCTTACGCAAATTCGAATGATTAATAAAAACTTATTAAACGATCATTTTTTAATGAGGGCTCAAAAAAAAATATTTCCGACTGCGTCATTTCAGTCATTATAAGCAATCACTCTGCCACCAAGCGCAGAATGTGGTGGAGCCAACAAATTGAAAACCCAAGAGATGCACATGGATTAAATACAAAATTTTTATATATATTCATGTGTGCATAAATACATAAATACGTACGAATTTGTGTATGATGATGTACTATACATATGTATTTACTTACAAAAAATTCTTATTACTATTATACCCTGCCGGAACAAGTGAGAAATGGCCGCACGCTAAGAAAAAAGTAACATGATTTTTTCAAATAGCCTTTTTTGGGTTTTCCATGTTAGCGATTTGCAATTTTTACATAAGTGTGTTTAATCGATCACAGAGTGATGTTGTCCAGAAATTTTTATCGAGAACTAGTTTGGCTCAACAACAAAATTTCCAAACAACGCCACATTGTAAATTGGAAAAACAAATCTGTACAAATGCACCAATCGCATGATTTGGCTTTGATTCAAACTGAGCATTTGAAAACACACTTGCATGTTATGGCTGTAGTTGAGTGCGAGATATACATACTTGCTACTATTTGTTAGCTTTCAAGAGGTTCCGGGTTCGTATGCTATTGGACGGAACATATACCTAACTTCTAACTTTTGTCGGGTTATTTTAATCACGAAAAAGCATCTGTCCAGAATGAAATCGTATCCAACGACAAAACATCTATAAAAAACTGTTTAACCCTTGGAGGTTCAGGGATTTTTTGGCGCCAACTGGTACAACTAGGTCTGAGCAGACCTACATGAGATTTGTATGGGAATACACAGGCAGGTGTCCCAAAAGTTTGTGTAAATATGTTTAATGCTAGGAAAAAGTCAGGGTGAACAATAAAAACATATTTTTATATTCTAGGTAACAATATACCCTATTTTATTTATCATAAGTAAGAAAATAAAGGTTAGGCACGACATTCAACGCACGCGTACTTGGCATGTGAACGCTGTTGACACACTGGTTTTTTGCAATACATGCAATGAAATCTAGTTTTTCGCTGCTTTTTATCCAATTTATAGCAGAGTGAGCACGATGGTCGAGTTGCAGAGGAAACGGGATGGACTGGTTGATCATCTATCGGTGGGCCTACAGCTACCTGCGAAAAAAACGTTGAACAAATGATTTTAGAACTTGAATTCAATGAATGAATACATATATGAAATGCTTACCTCTACACCGAATAACGCCATTGCCACTTTGACATGTTGAATACCTCGTACAATGGGATTCGTTGCTCTTTGTTCCATGTAAGGAACCACCAGCTGTTCTGCCAATTCCATGAGGAATACACGTCTTCGGTCGGTCCTCTTGACATGCCCCAATTTGTCATGAATGACAAATGCAGCCAAGCCCGCCAAGTCCAGCATGTTATAGAACAGAGTTAACGGCCACCGGTTTGTGCCCCGTTTGCACGTGTAACCGCTAACCATGTGATCCATGGTGTCCACTCCGGATTTATACTTATTCTAGTCCAGAATTTGAAATGGCTTCGATGAGTCGACGACGGAATTGTAATATTCGGTCGAGATGAGAACCACATTTTTTTTTCTTTTTTGGCACGTTGAGCATAGTGCGATGTTATTATTGTAGTAACCGAATACTGTACTGAATACATCTCGCTTTGGGTCCAACATCTCCTTCGGTATGCAGGCTTTGTTTTTGCGCATGGTTCCTAAATATGCCAACCGTTTTGTCACCAAAGCCGTGGCCAAATCAAAATACGAGAAGAAATTATAGGCATATATTGTTCGTTCAGAACCGACGTATTTTTCGACCAATTTAAGAACAACGTTCTCGCCTTGATTTACCGCACACGCTTCGTTTGCCTGTTTTCCAACATACACAGAGAAATTTTCGTTTTCAAATTTGTATGGGACGTTTTACTTTTAAAAACGTTTTGACCCAGGTTTTGCACCTACAATATTTATTTAAATTTTGAAAACGATAATTTTCAATTCAAATTTCAAAATCTATGTTTTTGTTTTTGATACGAACATTTTCAAATCGTTTTTAAAAACTTTTGTTTGATAATTGAATATGCGTATGTTGAAATTAATTCCTAAAATGTTTTTTCTTCATTTTAAAAATGTGCGTTTTCAAATTTGATATTCAAATTTTATTTTTATTAAATCACAACAAGTCGTTTGGTACACACATTATCAAAAATATATTGATATGTATACATCTCAAGTAGCACAAAAGTCAAAAATAGACCAAAATATTTTGTGTATTTTTTACATCGGCGTGATATACATTTTCAATATAAAAAATATGCTATTTCTAAGCGCAGTTTTTGAACAGTTTATTTCGATTCAGTGTAAAAGTTATACCGCTTGTTCGTGCATTATTTACACGTACCTTCAATTTTTTTTACTGATTTTCGGCATATATATTATGCCAGTGGTATACAAGTTTTCTTGTTTCTGGAACATAATATAAACTCCGTTGGTGTAAAATACGTATTGGTATTGGCTCAAATCATACACCATAATGGTAAAGAATTTACATCATATTCTAGCATAAATATATTTTCATGAGTGTGAAGGGTACAAAAGGATTCGAGGAATAAAATTTACTACTAATCAAATTTAAAATTAACTCAGACATACACCGAAGCTCTTTTTTAATCTGCGCGACTTGGAATTCTTTTTATAAATCTCAGCATTCCTTTTCGTAATATGCGGGCAAGAAAATCGCGCGCCTAAAAATTTATAAGGATTTAAAGATTTTTAAATAAATCCGGGAAAACTTATATTTTGAAAGCCATGAATTTTTCGCCATTATTAAATTTTTAAGAGATGCGCTGTTTAAAAAAGGTTCGAAAATACACATAAAGTGGCATAGTTGAGCCAATGTACATAATGAAATTGTTAAATTAGTTAAATAATAGTCATACAGCTTTAATATGGCGTTCAGCTGAGTTTCAGTATTAGGCTAAGTTTACAACCTAACGTATTAGCGTAGCGAGAATACATAAAAATCGCTTCTAACCAACATTTACACAGTCTTTGGTGTTTATCGCTGTGCAAGCAAATAAAAATTATGCAGTTTGTTAAAAAATGCTTTTTCACATACTTAAAGCCCAAATAAATAAAAATATACATATGTACATATTTATATAATAAATTAAACATCTCTTCTACTGCTATTATATACAATACAATATGCTTAAGTTTCGGTATAAATTGTCAAAGGGTTGTGGAAACAAAAAAAATATATTAGGGGAATCCCTATGTAGCAATGTATCACACGTTTTGTTGCTTTCCCAACATCAAAATATGTGCTAGATTGGTACGTAGCAACTTTAAATCTAAAATGCTACTCATCGTAAACTCCCCTATTATAAAAAATTATTCGTGTATAATTTTGCTGCAATTTAAACACTAGCTACTTTTTAATCGCCAGCGAAGAAGTTTCTTTGGATTGAGCGATTTCCATTGCATCGCGTAACGCTATTACTCTAGGTTGTGAACTTAGCCTTACTTTTATAATACTTTGAAAATATGGTCGTCGTTGAAAACATACACAGATTTTTGAGTTTGGTACAAAAATATTTACCAAGCCAAGAACGGTGTATTTATTTTGCCCTAGACACAATTCAGTTTGAGAATTTGGTATAAAAAACTGTTTCTTGCCAAATGAACACAGTTGACAGAAGTTTAAGCGCCTACCACACGTCCATTATTCGAACCCAAACGCGAACGTATACATTTCAACATGTTTTGTTAACGTTCGCGTACGAAAAGAAGAAATCAAATCAGCGTTCGCCTATGTTATGTAGAAAAAATTGTCGCTGTTGTTCGTACTCATATATACTATTCAACTTATAGCTGCATTTGTGAAGGCATGATAATGAATCATTAGTAACCAAACAAAATTTAAGCGTGTAGGGGTGCCTTATTGATGCATATTTCACCACTGGTGTATTAAATATACCAACCAGTGTTACCACTCGACAATATTTTTAGGAACAAAAAATCCTACCAAATCAGTTTCCAAACTACCAATTTTTTTTAATCATCAGATATTGATATTTTATTTCCTTTCTGATTTTACTTCATGCAAAAGTATGAATCTTTGATATTAATTAAATTTATATCAATTATTTTATGTCTAAAATGTAAAAAAAATACAATCGATATAAGCATTTTATATTTGGTAACAAAAAAAATGTATTACTGTGCTCGCGCAATTTTATTTTTATTTATTTGTTTTCATTTAACCATGATGCAATAAAATTACGGAATGTCAGCAACATAATCTTAATATTTCGGTACGAGTTTTAAGCCATTTTAGCACGCTTTCAGTACGCTTTTCTACTTTCACATCACCATTGTATTACCGCCATTCAGCAAAATTTATTTAAAATTTTTACAAATGTTCTAATAAACGAATACTATGCAACAACAGCTCAATGCATTTTTGACATTTCGAATAGGATTTATTTTCTATTATAACTTCAAAACTTTGATAGGATTGCAAAACATCTTTAAAATTTGGAATCGGAAATCCAAATCGATGAGAAATCAATTTCGAACGAAACCAGAACAGCCCTGAAATGAAACTACCAACTTATCAAAACGGTAACACTGATAGCAGCTCTACTTGTGGTATGTATAATAAGCTCATATTAAAACAGGCAGCGTATTATGTGCACACACACTAGCTTTGTTTCTTTACTTTCCTAGCAGCTAGCTCAGCTAGCTAGTAAACACCTGACCGATGCTTTTGACAACTGAACATATGTATTTGCTGCGAATTTTTAATCGCATTTTATGTTTAAAAATTGTTCACAAATACTCAGGTTTTGCCACACTTTATCAAATTTAATAAATCGCCCATTTTTATCAAAAAATACAAAAATATGTAAAAGAAGCAAATCAAAGTAGCTGTGCCTAGTCTCTCTAATGTTGGAGCAACAGCTGAATTTTTCACCGCATAACGTGAAAATTATGTGTTTCTTGTAATTTGCTTTTGTAATTTTTTACTTATATTCGGCTAACACTACCTTGTGTAAATGCGCCTATCTGTAAAGAAACAAAGCTACTCTGTGGTGTATTCAATATTCATTTTTTGGTGGATTCTTTGGTCCACTGTCAATTGCTCTCAGAATTTGTGATGTGCTGAGTCGCTACTTTTAAGTATTGATCGATACTCGGTACCGATTTAAAAAGTATCAAATACTTTCGATGCTCGGTACCGAAATCTTGGAATTTCTAATAAAAGCGCGCAACAGCCAAAAATATGAGTTATATGTACACATACATATAGTGTCAGCTATTAAAAATAAATAATATTGCCACCAGAACTATTGCAATTGGAAAGACGATTGCGATAAGTAAAAGAAGGCGAGAGTGTGTTTTGCGACATCAGTATCAGGGCGAATTTAATAAGGTGGTGTTACCGGCGTATCTGAATTTTTCGCCGTGGAGGACACTACATCAAAATTACGTGTTTGTTGTAGTTCATACTAATGTCAGTATGAATATCTGCGTATAATTTGTTAGTGTAATTTTTTACTTATATACGGCTAACACCACCTTATTAAATTCGCCTTTATCATTATTGTGCTGATTTAATTGCCTGCCTTGTTCGACGCACACATTATACTTTGCTTCACTTAACTACATACATACAAACACATTGCTCATCTCTTGAGAAAGGACCGTCTTATTTGTACATTTTGGGTTTTTAGGCGATGTATTATAAAATATCAATAAT
Organism: Rhagoletis pomonella; assembly: GCF_013731165.1. Lineage (NCBI taxonomy): Eukaryota > Metazoa > Arthropoda > Insecta > Diptera > Tephritidae > Rhagoletis > Rhagoletis pomonella. The sequence continues at coordinate 4,719 of NW_023459631.1, read as the reverse complement.
TTTTACCCCCAAAAGTAGCCTATGTCGAGATAGGTCCTTTTCCCTTTAAAGCCCCATTTCATTGGATTCCCAAACAATATTTTAACGTTTAACTAGCCAAAGATGTAGTTCAAGATGCCCCTATAATAGAATCTTAATTAAAATATAAAACAATTTCAAAGGAAACTGATTTTTTTTTAATTCAAAGTCAAACCATCTAAAGTGACTTAAGCTACTTTAATTGAACGGCACAGATATAATGACGAAAGTTTAGTGTGTCGAATCGGTATCGGGTACCGAAAAGGAAGTATTGGGTACCGAAATTTTTTTCAAGTATTGGGTACCGAGAATTCAGCACATCACTACTCAGAATGTCGCCTGAATAATTTCAATGACATTTGTTAACGAGGAGCTATTTGTGAACCAAATGAAAAAAGTGGCGCATTTTAGGAGCTTTAGGAGCATTTTTTCGTACTAATCTCAGTGAACAAATAGTACCAAAATGATAAAGTAGAATTTTTATTTGAAAGAAATACTGGTGGAATAACAAATACACCAAAACGTTCTTTTTTCTTCAATCTAATCAGATTTGTACCATAATCCATAAATTTACACCAATTTATACACCAGTGTGCTACTTGAGATATACTTATAAATAAGTTACAACATTTAATAAATGAAATACAGATGTTTTACATATCACTATATACATACATTCAGATGTTCATGCCTTACTTCCAAGCTGGGCCTGCTAATTTTGCTTCATGCTGGTCAAATCCTGTAATTTCAATTAAGAAAGTATTAAATTATTATTTAATAACCCATAAGTTTTTGTAAGTTACTCTTACCAAAGCTTTTTGCGGTCAAAGAAGTCCACCAATGTCCCCTATATGCAGTTAGGGGTTAGAATGGCAGTATTGTTTCTATATACTTCATCGCCTTTTCTGAAGATTGAAGTAACTTATTTATCTGAACACAATTTTTCCGACAAATGATGCAAACATATGAAAGTTTTTCATTGTAGCTGGGTAGCTTTTTAAATTCTAATGGAAAACATTTTAGTTTAAAATACTTTTCATACCTAATTGACTGAAAATAAATTAACGTTTTTGTCTTAAAAGTGTCTAGTTTTATTTTGCTTGTTGAAAATTGTGTCGCACTACAACTTGTTGGGACAATATTCTACAATGTTTCATTTTAGTTTTTAAAATACGCATTTTTAACGCTATTTCTTTAATGTCGTTTGTTCTCCTCAGTAAAAAAATAGAATATTTTATAAAGATCGTTTTTGTTTTGCGAATGTTTCGTTTTAAAGTCGTAAGTACAAATACTGTATTTTTTATTTTGAATGAAGTGAAATTATATCAAAAAAAGTTATTTTACAATTTCTTTTAAAAACTTGCGTTTTACCTGCATCATTTTCTCTGTGTATATTATTCTTTTCAGTGGGCAATTGGAATTGGCGTCACACATCCACCAGACTTTAATTCCGTATTTTGCTGGTTTCGATGGAATATACTGGGTGAAGCGCGTGTGGCCTCGGTACGGGAACAATTGCTCATCAATAGTTATGTGGGCACCCGGAACATATAGACGTTCCAAGTTGCTCATGAGCATGTTCCAAATGTCGTCAATGGCGGCCGATTGGATTTCTAATAGTCGAGCGGGTCTCGTGTTGCCGTTATCGAATCGAATATATTGTAGAATAATTTTATATCGGTGTGCAGATATCGTCGCCCTGTAGATAGGGTTTCCGTTGTTGCTCCACAACTCAAGAGCAGGCTGACTGTTTGAACCGAATATACCGGCAAACAAAGTTAGGCCAAAAAAATGCGTATATTTCATTTTCAGTTACAGGTTTCGTCCACGTTCGCGGTGTCTGGTCAGGATTCTTGGCACGCCATAGGCGGCATAGTTCCTGGGCTTTTCGTTTCGTTTCACGCAGAATTATACTAACGATTTCCGGTGCTATTAGCGATTTAAATATTGAAACCGGGGATCGCATAATCCCTGGAGCCGGGCCTTCGCGACCCACAATAGCGCAGTTATGCGCACGAAATCTACCTGTGCACGGCGGAGAACTTGATCAAAGCTTGCCATCCTTTGAACGGTATTTAATAATCGAGATCACCGAACAAGGCTCCTCGTCCATATCGACGGCTTCAAGCGCTTCGGGTGCAGCTGCAGCGCCTTCATATAAATATTCCAATTCCTCATCATCGTCATATGGAGTCTCGGTTTCTATAACGGTCTCAGTCTCAGCATCGGAAGCCGCATCTTCTAACGTCGGCACATAATCAGGATCCGTGACGTCGTCGCCTTCGAATACATTGATTTCCTCGGCTTCTCCATCAGCACCGGGCAACCATATTGCCAACCTTTCTTCCATTTGCCTCCTCTCTTCTTCCGATAAATTTTGATATCTTGTGGTGCGATTCACCACGTCCATCATATCATCATCGATTCCATATGTAAACAAACAGAAAAAATTACACTTACCTTATATTTTTGTGGAAAACCCCAAAATAAATTCACTTAAATAAAAACTTACAAGTGTTTGCACTACAGCTTCACTCGCTTCAATAAAAACTCACAGATGGTTACACTACAAACGCTGCTGCTATACACGTTGCATGCGCTCAATTCAATCTGAACGTTCTATATAAAGTTTTACACGCACCACCAAAAAAACTAATATTTTTAATTTTCAAATCGAAACGGTTTCATAACAGCTATTAGATGAGAAATATTATTTATTTCGCCGGTAAGAGTTATAATCCAGCGTTTATTTTTTACGTTGCTTGATAACAGTTATTTTCCAGCTTTTATTTTTTACCTTGTCTGATAAGTGTTATAAGGTAACGATATCTATGAAGATGGAGATGGAGTAGAAGATGGATATGATGAAAACAAAAGTGAGATAGTGAAAAAACTCTCATCAAGCAATGTAAAAAATAAATGTTGCGAAATAACTCTTGTGAGCAACGGAAAAATAAATCTCCGGCATAACAGTTATCAGGCAGGGTAAAATATAAACGTTGGGAACATTGGGAAGTTATACACACGTTTATGTGCAAAAGGTCTGCACCTGGTTGAACCTCCTAGGGTTAAAGTACAAAAAAGGTCCTTTGGCGCCAAATCATATGTGTTTTCGTTTAAAAGAGGATATGTTTTTTTTCTCAGTGCATGCACAAATTTAGTCAACTGAATGAGTGGTACTTATTAACTACCAAGGACTAAACTCAATTTATGTCCTCTTCATACTGTTGATAGTAATAAATTAGTGTCAATTTCTCCACGCTGCACTTCCAACCGTTGGCGGTTGTTCCGTGTATATGGGCAAATCTAAAAAACAGGTAACCTTTGTGTTATTTAGTAAACTATATCAAGCTTTTGGATATAATTCATTGACGTATACTTGAAGCCTAAAAAAAAATTTGGATCAATTTGCTGCATAACTTTTGAATTATAGGTGTTTAAATTAAAAAAATAATAATGAAAACAAGTGAATTTTTTATGTAATTTTTAAGAGGGGCACAATTAATTACGTCATAACTTTTGGAGCACACCATATTCTGATTTAAAATTAAATGGGCATTTAGCACTTATGTGTACACTTCATATGTAGTAAGTAAGAAAAGTGTGCCTTAAAAAATAACGAAATGGCAAGTAACTCAAAGTCTGTAACTCTACATTTCACAATTTTCAAAATTTTCGGTTTATCGCGTATAAGTTGGTATTCTACAAACAATTACGAATAATTTGATACACTGGCAAGAGGTGTGCTTTCAGAATAAACTAACTTTTAAAAATAAAATATTCTGCGATCTTGCGCGTAACTTTTATTCCAAAAACACCTTCATTGAATGCACATTTGGAAAATACGTCGAAACGATCTAAATCTTTCTATAACTGCTAGTCCTTATAAAATTACATTCACCTGTAAAATGCTTCAAAAAATTTGTCTGTAGAAGTGTGTAAAAACCCTGATTTACTACTTTTAATGATGCTCCTTCTTTTAGTCAGAATATTTCGAGAGTGGTATCAAAGTAACTTCTTTCGACAAATGTTCTGATAGTTGGTATTACTTAACTGGAGCCTTCTAAATTCAATGGCGTCCTCAGTTTTGCCCTATTGGCTCCACTTTTCGAGATAGCGGTACCTGAAACTTTGCTTACATTTTAATTATTTTATAAAAAGGTCCCTGAGTTTTGAAGATATTTTACTAAAATTTTGCACATAACAGTTTTTTAACATTACCTTAACTATTCCATAAAATCATCGAAATCGGTTAACTAGAACATCTAGCTCTCATACAACTGATTGATCAGAAACGTTGTTTTGCGTTATAAGTCCTCCAATTAAATAGGTTAAAATTTAGTATAGGTCCAATTTAACATATAACACGTATACAATTTGTTATTCAGATATGAAGTTAGAGTTATAGCGCAAAAACACATATCTGAGTAACAAGTGTTAATGTGAACCTATTTCGATAATTTTAAGGAATAATTAAGGTAATATTAAAAAACTGTTATGTGCAAAATTTTAGTAAAATAACTTCAAAACTGAGGGAGTTATTTATAAAATAGTTAATATTTAATCATATTTTCAAGTACCGCTATCTCGAAAACCGGAGCCGATCTGAGTGAGCTCAACTTTCAAAATCTTTGCTCAAAGTTTACAACTTATTCTTATTCTTTTGTTTTCTATTTCATGTTTATTCCTCGTCTAACTTTC
>NW_023459630.1:0-52254 GCF_013731165.1 Rhagoletis pomonella | reverse complement strand
AATAAAATAAAATAAAATAAAATAAAATAAAATAAAATAAAATAAAACAAAATAAAATAAAATAGAATACAATAAAATAAAATACAATAAAATAAAACAAGTAATATTTGAGCAAAATAATTAATAAGTTAATAGCTCTGACATATAAATTCAAGGCGGTATTTAAGAAAAGTCGCCTAACTTCGACAATTTTTATGCGATTGGAACAAATGAGCCATCAGTTTGTTTAAAAATAGATTTAATTTTAGATAGTACTGCATATTTTCAAATTGTGGAAATTATTTACGGTCAAAATTTATGAAATTAAGTGAAGTATGGGTTTTTTTTCAATTTACCCCATAAAAAATCCCAACAAGCCAAGTCCGACAATAGATTATTATATACCATTTCAAAGGTCTATATATCCTCTTTTCAGATCATGTTCGATCTTTGAAATCGAATCAAAAAAATGATCCAAAAACTCATAAATCTAAAAAAATCGTATTTTCTGACCTAAACTGAGAGGTCGCGACCTCTAAATGACCTTTAAAAAACCTATTAAAATAGGCATTAATATTTCTCATAAAATTAGGGGGTAGGGTCTTGAAATTTTCAACAAAAACCCTTTTCGATGGGCAACCTAATGTCACTTAACTAAATCAGCTGACCACAGGGTAGGTGTCACCGAAAAATTGTGAAGAGACGAACCCTGGGTTCGGCCAAAAAAAAAAAAATGTTTCGAAATTGCCTTGCAAAAATACTTTACGACTCCGGGGTGTACGGCAATTTTTTTTTTTTTATTATTATTTAATTTGCTTGTAAAGTGGTACGTCCTAATGTGCACATTATTTGCCGTTCGTCGACAAAAATTAAAGAAGACACAAAAGCATGAAAAAAATAAATGGAAATAGCTTTACCTACCATTGATGTACGTGTATGTGTATAACAACGCCCTGGGGCCGTAAAAGGCCAGAAGAAATGCACAATCTACACAAAACCACAAAGTTACAAAGAAAAAACAATGAAAAATAAAACAAAATAAATAAATACGTAACCACAACTAAGCAAAGCGGAAGGTCATTCGGGCAAAGCAAACAAAAACATAAAAATCAAATAGTATATCTACAAAAGTTAACGCATTAATTTATAAACACACACACATGTTCGCAAATAAAAGTTTCTACACTCGCATACCACAAGTAATCGATTGTGTGACCTTGAATAGGGTTTTACCATTGCGCCAATAAAAGAAACAATTTTAGTTACATATGTACATATAGCAACAAAACTGCCGGTCAGCGACAGCCAACCAAGCGTATGAGTATCGATTTATTTTTTTAATTTGTTGTCATGGTACGACCTATGTATGTACATACATATATATTTGTATATGTAATGAGTAGTAAAAGGGGAAGTTAACCGCTGCTTCTTGCCACAAAATTTTGAAACTCTTTTTTCTTTTTTGCCCACACGAAAGTTTTCCCATTACAAGTGCATTTATTGGTATTTATTTGTACGTTGTATTTGTATGCAAATGTATTAGCTATGTAAATATTTTTGAATTCCCACAACGCCAACCAACAACCCTCACAGGTGAGGTGCATAGTTTATACAAGTAATTAGGATTGGCTAACAAATCTCAAAAGCAAAACAAAATGCCAAAAAAAAAACCCATACAAATAAATGATTTTGTTGGTATTTCCGTAGGCTGCTTTCTTCTATTTCGTCGTGGTCTAAATAGTTCAAAAGCAAGAAGAAAGAGGCGCAGCGCCGCAACAATTTTTTGTTTGCTGTTGGATTTGTTTGGCCAAAATATCTACAACATCAACACAATTGGCAATTATGTACGTACAAAGTGAAAGGTAAATAAAAAAATGAATTTACTGCTTGGCTTATCAGCAGCGCAGGCAAAAAATAAACGCCACAATACCAATAGCAGAAATAGCTTTACGAGCTCTAAGGTTTCAAAGTAAAGTAAAAGTAAAACTGACAACAATAAAACATCGTTCTTGCAGCAGACAAATGCAGGAAAGCTTTTGAAACCTAGTAAATCCAGCTAACTCGAAATTGTGAGTGGCGCCAGCGATAATCGCGCAATTTGTGAGATTGGGATGTAAGGGTGATCCATTAGTGTTTTTGTTTTCTTGGTGCGGATTTTGGGGCGGTGGCAACACTGTAACGACATCAATAGGTGTAACTAGGGCTGGCCCTATTCGCATATTCGGATATGTATATACATACATATGTATATACACATATATACGGATAAATTTTGGACATCTAGTTAATATCCGTTCATTTTGTAATCCGAATATCCAATGTTTGAACTGTTTCGTAAAATTCTTCTAAAAATCACTCAATCTATCGAATTACAGAATAAATGAAAGAAAGCTTAATTATTTGATTGTTAATTTTTAGATTCGAAAATCCGATTAATGTTCGGTAATTTTGTAAACTATATAACCACATATCCGGTTAATATTCATTAATTTTTTTTATCCGGATTATCCGGATAGTAAAAAAATTCGGATGGAATGTCCAGGCCTAGTTATAGCGATAACTATGCATACTGAGATAGAGAATCAATTTAGGTAAGATTTGGTATTAAAGGAAATTTTCCTTAAAAGCTGCTTGATAAAAATGGACTTGAAAGGGCATACATATGTATGTACATTAGACTGCATCACTCCCCATACAAAAAAAAAAAAATAGGTACTGTTTTTCCATTGGAGTTATAAAATCAATTATATTTTAAGAAGTCCACCAAAATATTTCGGAAAAATATGAAGATTTAAGCGAGCTGGACCGATTTGAAAATACCTCCAAAAATGGAGTTTTTATTAATAAAAATAGTTTCTTAAAGATGTTTTTTGAAAAAGTCACCTCAAATGATAAAACGGTATAAGATTAAAAAATTTACATACAAATATTAAAAAAAAAAATTTTGAATGGAATCGTAATAACGAGATTTTTGATGCTGTTTTTTAACTTTTTTCAAAGATTGATATAAGAAAAACTTGAATAACTGAACCTAAACTCTTCTGATTTCGACTTGAGGGGTATCATTGGAAAGGTATTTTCTCACCCAAAATTTTTTATGAACCCTCGAAATAACTACGTTGTTGCGAAGTTTTCCATACAAAAATGGTTCATAGATACAGTGACTCAAACAAATGACCACGTGTTGGTATTTTTTAAATACTCGAAATGTTTTTTTTTTTTGTTATTTTTCTATAAAAATATCGACCAAGCTTTAAACCATATAAACCACAGCTTTAAACTTTATACAAAATTAAGAAAAATTCAACAAAATTTTATCAAAATTTCCACTTTTTAATATGAATCTTTAGAACATTTGTCGGTATATAATTTTATAGCCTATAAAATTTTAGTCTAATGGAGTGTAGTTTTAAATGGTCAGGAAATACCGTTGATTTTTGAGAATTTTTTTGCAACGGGTTTTTGCATTTTTTGTTTGTTTTTTTTTTCAAAATGTGGGAGACTGTGAGCAACAAAATTTCCAAAAATCAACGCTAGTTTTTATAAATTGCACTTGTTATATAAAAAAAAAACGCTAAAATAGTCTCCAAAAAAAAATATTTTCAAAAATTAACCCGACTTTTTAGTCGGTTGAAACTAGCACTGCATACTTACTCTAAAATATTGAAAATTTGATGAAAATATGTTGAATTTTTCTAAATTCTGTATAAAGTTTGAAACTGTGATTTACATATATGTTTTTGGTTAAAGCTTGGACGGTATTTTATAAGTAGAAAAATACAAAAAAAAAATTTGCTCGAAAAACATTACGAATATTAAAAAAAAAACCAACACGTGGTCATTTGCTTGAGTTACTGTATAACGAAGAACGAGCATGGAAATCTTCGGGATATGTTGACAGTTAGAGTCCCGTTAGCAGACGCCTATATATAACGACTTCTGAATAAGTTGACGGATAGAGTCCCGTTATATAAAAACAAAACTAAACTTATGACAAATTTTTTCCAAAAATTTTGAATTTTTTCTTTTGTCGAGGTTTTGATATTCTGTGAATACTCCAAACCCAACCCCTTCAACTTCGTACATATGTACATATCTTCAGGTAGGTACTAGCAAACTTTTGCCAGCTATTAGTTTGGAGTAGAGGATTGTTCAGCTACGTCTTACTTATTCGCCAACTTTCGTGACTGAAATATATGTACATAAATAAGTTTGAAAGTTAATACAAAACGCGTCAGATCTTAATCAATTTGTAGACAGCAGCGAACAAGGAATGCATAAAATGGCAAAGCAGTGAGAACTTTGAAACGCGAATGAGATAACTAACAACCGTCGCTGACAGACCAAATACATCAAAAAAAAAATACTTTTTTTCTGCCGTCAACATGCTGCACTCCAACTTGCACTTCCTTCTAGTCTCTTTGTTTCGCACAGCCAACAACCGAAGTGAAGTGAAATTGCAAATATTTGCGAAGAAAAAAAATATCTTGGCAAACAAAGAAAAGCGCTGCTTGCGTATGCAAATACATACTCGCTTGTGTGAATGTTTTTAGTTAAACTTCCTTGACCGCAATCGTAATGCCAACAAAAAATTTAACGATATAAACAAAATGATAGCATTTTAAATCCGCACTGCGTAGTAAAAGCTTTCCATTTCATCATTCGCACTCTGTTATCACGTGCTCCTTAAAAAAAAAAATAAAAATAATAGCGATGCAAATTCAAAATCAATTTGCACTTCACTTGTTTTCCTTCTTTTCTTATCTACATAAATGCATTTTACGCCACAGCCAAGATTATTTGCTTTCCTACAGCTATCAAATTTAGATCTGTGCTCAAATCCCCACCAGTCCCCGCCCCCTCCCCACCCCAATCGTTTGCACACAGTTCAATTGCAATCTGTCGGCAAAAGTTCAATGAACCGCTGGTGAAATGGAGTAGTCAGCGCTGAGTGTAAGCAAATATTGTGCAAACATAATATAAATAGAATTTGCTTGGAGAGGAGACTTTTTTCTAAAAAAAAAAAAACAATAAGTGCCTGGACTGCACAGCTTGGTACTAAGGTTATGTTCCCACACAAAAGTATAAGTACAAGGGCACATACATATACATATGTGAATAGGAACAGAAATCGAATACGAAACTGTAGGGGTAAAGATATCTTTAACGTTGCCAATATCGATAACGATAAAGGTAATCTAATGAATCAACATTAAGAGGCCTCGAACTCCAGATAAATACAGTTAAAAAATGTTTGTCTAGAAATCGCATTTCGGTTTCATATTTGTGCATAACATATGTTGTGCTGGGCAATCACAAAAGAGATTTTATACCGAATGCACTGCTAAGTCCGGAAATCAAAGTACCCAGAGTCCAGTGTTATGCTTAACTAGCCGCGATTCTGAAGGCCGGATACTTCTGCAGACCCTGCAGAATCAGGTACATTTAGGCAGTACTAAGAAATGTGATTTTTGTTGTAACTAGTTAACGAGTCACACCTCGCGTTGCTGAAATTTCCAGCATTAAGCCGTTTCGAGGCAACAAGGCAGCCTTTTTATTCTCATAAATACATTGCCTACCTAGAATCTGAAGTCGCAAACACTTTTCATATGAAGATTAGTTGAAGGTATTCGCTCCCCTACACTACAGATGATTTTTGAGTCAACCATACAATCAGGGCCCGTAACTGTTATGGATTTTTTCAAAAGAGTCGATAAATAATCGTTTTTTTTATTGATTTTTTCGATCAAAAATTAAGAGTTGAAATTAGACTTTAATTTTTCGATCATAAATAAAAGTTTACTTTTGACTTATGCATATTTTTTCGTTCAAATTTCGCTTTGATTTTTTCGATTTAGCTTTTATTTTTGATCGAAAAAATAAAAATCAAATTTTAATTGTTAATTTGGACAGAAAGAATATTGTTAAACAAAAATAACAAACAAAAATTTAAACAGGGACCGAACATAACATTATTGATGAAAACTGTCATGGAAAAATTCACTACAACTAAGTTATACCTACCAATCAATTTCTTTTTTTCACCGAGACTCAAATTTGAAAAAAAAAAAATTTATTTGCAATTTTTATGCAAAATTATAAAATATAACAATTATTTTTGATTTTTATATTATAAATCCAAAATAACAATTATTTTTTATTTTTATATTATATATCTTAAATAACAGTTTTTGAAGACTTTTATTTATAAAAGTCAGCAATAAAAATCAGTCAGTGACTTTTACTTTTAAAAGTCATCAATATAAATCAGTTACCGACTTTTAAGGAGTAATTAAATAAAAGTAAAAAAATAATTGTTAAAGAGCAATTTTTTTAATAAAAGTTGTACCTGTTACGGTCCCTGAATTTAAATCATTTGGTTATTCCCCTTAGCTAACAAGCATCACACTGCATATATTCAAATATCATATAGACAAATTCTTTCCGTCTGACTTCTTGAATTGAAATTTCGAAAGGCTCAAAATATGCAATACTTATTTTTACGAAACCGTTTTTTGGTTATTTCGGTTATTAAAGCTTACAACGAGGACGGATTCGTTCGAAAAATATGACACTGAGCTTGGCAAAAAGCTGAAACTGGTTTGTGTCTAAACTAAATTTGACAAATGATGAAGAAAATGAATTCCAAATGCAATAAAATATTAGCTACCTTCATTGAGGGGAAAAAAAATTGTATAAAAAAAAAGTTGCTCAAGAAATGTAGTTAATTTCCTAATTTTTTTGTCATTTTTGGAAACTGGCTACTCTGAAGACTACTAACAAACAACACTTATTATTAACACCCTACTGCGAAATCTAAGCTAAGTTAAGTTATTTAGTACGTTGTTTCATTACTTCTTTCAAAGAAAAAAATTACTTCTAAAAAGAAAATATTTGCATATTTATGTATATACAACTACGCAGAAATCAAAATGAACTCTCCCACAACGTAAACCAATTAACCGCCCACGGTTTCGGTTTGTCTGCGGAAATTGCCATGGTTCCACAATGACTAACAAACATTGGCGCCGTTGGAATTCCCATGGCATCGAATAACAACAACAACAAACAACAAGCGCATGGGTGAATAGCTCTGCTTTAAATATGCCTTGTCCTCGCCTTACTTACTAGCTATATCCTTGCACCTGCTGGCACTACAGCCGGGCAGGGCAATGAGATCCTTGTATGAACAAGAGACATAAGTAAATACATGCTTGTAGATGTAGCAGATACACAAGCAAATCATTCCTGTCAACAAAACTGTCACACGGCAGTAGACTATGGGATTCTGTCACATTGCCATCTAAGATGCCTCGCATATTTGCCATAGCTTACCTTTTGAGTAAGGATAATTTTCTTTTTTAATTTTTTATACATATTTTTAAAATCAGCTGCTGTTTCATAGAATTTTTTCTTGTTTCATAAGAGCACCTATTTTCTGCTTCTTCAATTGTTCGCCCACAATTGATTTACAATTAAAGTCATTAACTTTTGCAGTCGCGTGCGCTTTGTGGTGTTTCTCATTTCTATTTAGTTTTTTTTTTTTTTATCTAGTATTATGTATGTATGTACAGTGGCGATCAAAAATAAATGAATGGTGTGGTGTTTCATTTTTAATATTTACAATGTTTTTCGAGCTAAAATTTTTTTGATACTTTTTTATAATAATATGTTTCATGCTTTAACAAATACTATATAAGTCACACTTTCAAACTTTATACAGAACTTAAGAAAAATTCCACAAATTTGTATCTTACTTTCGAGCTTTTTAAACAGAATTTTTAGAAATTTTTCGGGCTTGCAGTTAACAAGCTAATAAAATTCTAGTAAAATAAGTGCAAGTTTCGAGCGGCTAAAAAATCGCATTGATTTAAAAATATTTTTGTTTTTGTTGACGGCGTTTGCAATTTTTCTATATAAGTAAACATGAATTTTTTGTGGAAGAATATGGGCAAGACCGTTGCGAAAAAACAAAAAAAAAGTCAACACCAGCTTTTGTCTAAATTTCGCTATTTATTTAAAAAAAAAAAAACCGCAAAGCCGTCAGCAAAAAAAAAAAATTAAAAATCAATGCGATTTTTTAGGTGCTCAAAACTTGCACTTATGTTACTAGAATTTTATAAGCTTGTTAACTGCATACCCAAAAAATTTCTAATATTCTGGTTACAAAGCTCGAAATTTAGATAAAAATTTGTGGAATTTTTCTAAGTTCGGTATAGAGTGCGAAAGTGTGATTCATATAGAGTTTTTTGTTAAAGCAGGAACGATATGTTTATAAAAAAGAATCAGACAAATTTTAGCTTGAAAAGCATTGTAATTTTATTAAAAACAAAACACCCGTCATCCATTTTTGACCGCCACTGTATTTGCATTGTTATTGCTGCTGTTGCTGTACACATACATATGTATCTGCTGTTTATGCAAAATGCCAACAATTTTACGAGCACATATTGATTTATAGCACATTCACCACTTTATCGGCATGACATAGCGAAATTAAAACAACAACAACTTTTCCATACGCCTCTCAAATTGGACATAAGTTAGGCTAAATGAAAAAAGCGGGTGGGCGAGGGTGCTGTTTCAAGGCAATACAGCTGTTGTTGTGTCGACTTCGACTTCTTGTCTAGCACAATACATATTAATGTAAGTCAATTTATTAGAATCATATGCACACAATCGGGTTATTACCTCTTTAAGGAAGCAATTTACGGGATTTAGTGTAAAAGTTGTAGAGAATAAAGAAACTGTTGACTCATTGCTCGACCTGTTGACTTTGGATAATTGTCGTTCGACATAATTTATGGATTAGGAAAATATGTAGTGCAGTGGTCCTATAGTCGATAATTTATGTGTATTTGCATATTATGTATTTGATTAGCATGGAATTCGTTGACGGTAATTAAACTGAAGCTGATCGACTTTGTTTTAGGGAAAATTGGATTTGTAAGTGTAAATGAAAGTAAAAGCTGTACAAAATTTGTAGTCATATAAAAATTGGGCATAATTTTTTGACCGTTTTAAAAGTGGATATTATTAAATTTAAATTACTAATTCAAAAATTAAACAAAAAGTTTTCGAAAATTAAATTGAAAGTTATCGAAAATTAAATTGAAATTTATCGAAAATTAAGTTATTGGGAAATAAAATCCAAAGTTATCGGAAATTAAAAGAAAATATCGAAAATTGTATCGGAAATTATCGAGAATTGTGACGGAAATTATCGAGAATTGTATCGGAAATTATCGAGAATTGTATCAGAAATGATCACAACTTGTATCGGATATGATCGAGAATTGTATCGGAAATTTTCGAGAATTGTATCTGAAGTTATCGAAAATTGTATCGGAAATTAGCGAGAGTTGTATCGGGAGCTATCGAAAATTTTACCAAAAGTTGAAAGTTACTGAAATTTAAATCGAAAGTTTACGGAAAGTAAGTTCAAAGTTATCGAAGATTTAGTCGAAAGTTATCAAAAATTCAATTCGTTCAAAGTTTTCGAAAAGTTAGTTGAAAATTTTCGAAATTTCAAGCGAACGGTATATCAAAAATTGAAATCGAATATTAAATCCAAAGTTATCGAAAATTAAATCAAAACTTGTATTGAAAATCAAAAGAGAAAATTCTTAGTGATTATATGGAAGGTTTTTGAAAAATTTATCGAAAATTATACCGAAATTATCGAAAAGAAGTCAGGTTAGGCTAGCTCAATCGGGCAGCTCTGATGAAAACATTACTCGGTGGCCTCAGGGTATTATTGCGATTTTAAATATTATATCGATGTTATCGAAAGTTAGCGAAAAGCAAATCGATGGTTATTGTAAATAATTTCGAAAGCTATCGGAAATAATATCGAAATTCATCGAGTATAATACCGAAATTTATCGAAAAAATATCGGAAGTTTTCGGAAATAAAATCGAAAGTTATCGGAAATAAATAACAAAAAATAAAATTTAAACTTATCGAGATAATATCGAAAGTTCTATAGAAAACAAATGTTATCAAAAATGGTATACATGTATGTATGTAAATCGATGTACATATATCGATATACATCTAAATGTATGCATCAAGAACATATCAATGAGCGATTACTGTAATATTTGCTCCGATTTGTACTGTCTTTATAATAACCTAGTACTATATAAATATCGATTTCAAGCGGAAACCCATTTTAGAATGGACCGTTGGGTAGTTACACAACAATTTAATGGTTGAAATATAACATACAATGCACATTATTAAAAGGAGGCTATGCACACGTAGTATACGATTAGATACATACATATTTATGTGCATGTGAACCAGTATAAATGCATATTAGTTAGAAAAGCATATACTATGTGTGTATACTAAAAAGGCATTTAAAAAATTTATATTTACTGGCATGTCCTCATCCATCGAGTCCTCCTCGTCCATTTTGATGATGGCGCTGCTCTCGCCGCCAGCAATTGCGCTCACGCTGCTACCCGTTGTTGCTGTTGTTGCGTTAACCGTTTGAAATAGTAAAGTTTTTGTATGACCGCGCAGATAGCTGCTGCTACCGCTACTACCAATGCCGCTAGCCCGATTATTGCCGGCGCTATAAACAATTGCTGCCGCAGTTGCTGCTGCTGCTACTGCCGCCGGTGCGCTGCCACAGACAAAATAATTATTACCGCCGCCGCTATTGGCGCCCAGACCGTCAGTAATGGTCAAAGCAACAGCACTGCTGCTGGCTGTCGAATTGGCGTAAGAAGCTGTCGGCGATGAAGCCGATGTCGTATTTGAGGAGACGGATGCTGTTGCGCTAGCCGGTGCGTGAGCGCTTAAGTTTGCTGCCGTTGGCGGCGCGGAGGCTGTAACTGCGGCTGAGGATAAGGCGGACGATGACGACGACGATGAGGAGGATGTGTTCGAGGTGGCCGAACGCCAAATGCTGCCACCAAGACCGCCAATCAAACGCCGACCACTGCCGACAATGCCACCAACACTGTGGCCAACTAATGTGCCAAGGCCACTGCTGATGGCAGTGTTGTTGTTATTGCCGCTGCTGCAACTGTTGCTGCTGCTGCTGCTGCTACTCGAATTATTGCTGTGATTGTGTAATAAGCTCAAATTGAGGCCGCGTTTGCCACCACTAACGCTATTATTATTTTCAGTCTGCGCGGTGCTGCGCGATGGCCGTGTTGGATTTAGTGGCGCTGCGCTACCTCCACTGACGCTACTGCTACTACCGCTATGACTACAAGCGCTGCTAACTTGGCCACTTGCACTCGAACTACTACTGCTGCTGCTGCTCGGGTAAAGCAACTCTGCGCTGCCACCGCCGCCGCCACCACCTCCGCCGCCGCCGATGCTATTGCTGCTGCCGCCGACGCTGCTACTGCTTGCGATACTCAAACTGCCTGCCACACTGCTGGCGCCAACACTCTCACTCCCACCGCCAACGATGCTGTCAACACCAAGACTGCTACTGCCAATGCCTATGCCGATGCCGATGCCGCTGCCGCTGCCGCCAATGCTTGCGCCAACTCCACTGCTGCTGCTATTCAAAATTGTATTATTTTTGATGAACATTTAAGGCCGAAGACACTTGCCGCGCTTAAGCTGAGGCTTTGGAGAAGGGTTTGGTTTGAATGTGGTTTTCGTTTTTTGCTTTCTTATTCTTTGCGTCTTGGTTTTGTTCCAAGTTGAACGTACAAATGGTTGGTACAGTTAATGGGCTGAGCGTTTTATCTGCACTTTTCAAGAACTGTATTTTAGCACTCTTTAAAGCGTGTTTTCCAAACTTTGATGTTTTTATTTATTTACAAAATGTTATTGTAGTCCCACAAGCCGCTGGTAATAAATAAATAGAAGAAAAAACAAATGTTCACTACAACATAATCTTTGCAAAAAAATTTTCCAGTCTATACATTTTTTGTTTGCTTTTATTTTTATTATTATTTATTTTCTGTTTGTGCCGCTTTTTTCATTGCTTTTTATTTTGTTGCTGTTGCTGCTACGCCCTGTTTGTCGTACAGAAAATACGCGCGACACATCCGGCACTTCTGACACAATTATCTGCTTCTAGAAGCCTGCGTAAAACGCGTACGAATACGCGAGAACAGGTTTATGTTTACATTCGAGACATAAAAAAAAAAGTGCCAAAAATATTACGTCCGTTACTCGCAAAACAAAAGCAACACAGGCA
This sequence comes from Rhagoletis pomonella, assembly GCF_013731165.1. Classification (NCBI taxonomy): domain Eukaryota; kingdom Metazoa; phylum Arthropoda; class Insecta; order Diptera; family Tephritidae; genus Rhagoletis; species Rhagoletis pomonella. Next base: position 40,099 of record NW_023459630.1, on the reverse strand, counting down.
AATAAAACAAGTTCGTCGCTCGTTAAGTATGTTGATCTGTGTGTTTTTTTTTTTAGATTATTAAGATTGCGCGGCGTCTGCCAGCGAACGCCTCTGAGTTGACCGCAGCAAATATGCACGTAAATTTAATTAATTTTTGCTGTTGGCTGTTTGTTATTATTTTGTTTTTGAAGCTAAAACAAGGCGACTACCGTAAAATTAACGCATACCAACAGGGGTTAATAAATGTAAATAATTGGATGTAAATAAAGTAATAGGCAGAGGTTACATAAAATAAACCGTTATTACCTAACAAAATAAATAATAATTATGAAGAAAAGTTCAGTAAAATCAGATTTAATAAAAAAAAAATTCAGAAAAATTTACAAAAAATAAAAATAAAAAAAATTTTATGAAAAAACTCAATGAAACAAAAAAATATACATACAACTGCAGTGGTTGTAGACTCAGTTGCTCTAAATATGTATATATGTATGTATCGTCCCCCTTTTGCCAGAAGCATGAATGTGCAAATTTACTAATTTCAAACTCAATGTCTCAACAATTTCGTTTTTACACATTCATGTTTCTGGCATAAGGGCGACGATATCACTATAATCGTTCTGCGAAAATTTGTTATTTCCATAAGTGTTGTGAATTTATAAGAACAAAATCAAATGCCTATGAACATGTATATCCAAAGCAATTTTTATACGTTAATTTTGTAGGTCCAAAAATATAAAAATATTGTAGTTCCTAAAAATTGATTGGTTTTTTAACTTTTTTATATATTTTTAATTTTACTTAACTTTGTAATTTTTTTTATTTTAAATTATTTGATTCCTTATTTTTTTCAATTTTATTATTTTTTTTTATTTATTATTATTTTTTAACTACTTATTCTTATTTATTTATTATTATTCACATTTAATTATTAATTATAATTTTTTTTTATAAATCCTTATTTTTATACATTTTACATTACTTATAAATTTTATTTATTAATTTTTTATTTTTTAACATAGATTTTTTAAATTAGTTTTTTTTTTATAAATTTTCATTCTTTTAAAAATATTACTTTTTATTAATGTTAATTTTTTAATTTTCATGATTTAAAAGTTTGTATTTTTATAATTTTTATAAGTTTTTTATTTTTCATAAATTTTTGATATTTTTAACACTTTTTTTAACTTTATTTAAAAAATTTTATTATGATAAATTTACTATTTTTTATTTTATATTAATATTTTATTTTTAATTGTGATTTATTTTTATATTTATTGATTTTCTATGTTCTTACATTTTATTTTTATTTATTCATATTTTTCCCATTATATTTTAAATTTCTTTCATATTTTTAATTAATTTTTAGACACATTGTTTAAATTAATTAATATGTATTATTTTTTGTTATAACATTTTAATTTCTTTATTGATTGTTTTATTTAATATGTTTTAAATCTTTCGTCGGATTTTTTTTACTTCAGTTGAAGTTTATTTTTAAACTAATTAATTCTATGTTTTTAGCAAATTATCTAATAATTTTTCTGTTAATTAAATTTTCTTAATTTAAATTTTTCATATTCGCCATTTATATTTTTATTGGCAACTTGCTGTTAATTACTTTTAATTTTATATTGTTAATATTTGGTATTTTATGTCATTATTTTGGTACATATTTTTTTATTACATTATGATTTCAGACAGCTAGATTTGCTTATTGAAACTTGCATGAAATGTTATTTTATGTGTATGTGTATTTTATACCGATGGCTGAGTGGAAGATCGACCTATCTCAGCACATTTTCAATGTATTTTAGCACCGGGCATTTTTGAACCGAATTCTGAGATAGGGCGTTCTTCAACCAAATTCTGAGACAGGGTGCTTTTCAATAAAATTCTTTTGCATTTGAACTCTGTAGTTACTCGTATTTTATTTTGATGCCACCAGCTGATTGAATTTCTTTTAATATCACCTGATTTTTTTAGATTTTATTTTCCACCCTTTATTTGTTTTTGCTTTGTTTTAAGCACTTTTTTAATTAATATGTACATACACACATATGTATGTATATTTTTTCTTTTATTTTGCTACTTTTCAATAACCCACTTTTTGCCCAATTCAAATAAAAAAATATCAATAAATTTTTTGTTTGCCTTTTTTCGTTTTCCTTTTTTTTGGTAGCTATGAGTTCACGGAACTTGTTTAACAGCCACTTTGTATGGCGGTAGAAACGAATTTATTGGCTTTCTAATTATGTATAAATTTTGTTTTTATTTTTGGTTTGTATTATTTATTTGATCCACGCACACGCCGCACGCTAGCTCTGATGTTCTTAACTCATCCCGCTGCTTTCTCCAAGTCAGCTGTTGCGGTGACGCGTGGGTCGGTCGCACACGGCGTATACGTAACACAGTAGTTAGATAAAGATTGTCGTTGTCGTTGCGGTCGACGTCAACGTCGACGCGGCGTCGTTGCGTTTACGTCGAAAATCACTGAAAAAACATCGCAGTTCGTTCGCATCGCATTGTGTGTGTGAGCATGTGAGCACAAAAAAAAAACAATGGGAAGAGAAGAGAAAGAGAAGAGTACAAATACAATTTAGATATAAATGTTTGTACGTTTGCACATTTCAGTTAACAAGAACAAAGGGGAAAAAATTGCTATACATACAGTATATACTATATATTTATGTACATATGTAGTATCAACGAATTTGAATTTTTATTAACAAATTCATAGATTGTTTGGTGATTTTGCAATAGGAATACCGGATGAAACGCAAATGGTAAAATTTGTTTGTGGGGGGTGGGACTGCTGTGCATTGACCTTTGCTAATTTTTGTATGAAAGTGATTAGTGCTTGTGCAAATTTATCTATGTATTTATGTGAATATATGCATTATATGTATATATTGAGTGCATAATTCAGTGGTAAGAAAAAGGGGCGTGACTGTCGATTGAAGGCTTTGTAGAGTGATTGAAACAATATTAGACTTGAGGGGGGGGGATTATGAAATGAACTCGCAATGCGCTACTGGAAAATGAATGAGATCTGCACATGTGACATTTTCATTAAATCATTGTTATTCAAAATCATTGACACATCAATCATGTTACGAGAACTTAATGTCGATTTTCGCTCAAAAAAAAAAATATCAAACCAATCATTGAATGTTTGCAGCAAATGAACGATATATATAAATATCTAAATGTCTAAAAATAAAAAAATTAATATATTACAAACACTAAACCAATTGTTTCAACCGAATTTTGAATTTCAGTACTTAATTTTTTCCCAATACCCCATAAAAATCTAAAAGCAGTTTAATCGATTTTTTAATTAACTCATTTATATAAATTTCAACATTAACCAATAGTGTAAATAGGGATGTAACGTTCTTATCGATAACTTATTGCCACTTTTTCTCTAAGATTTTCGAGCGAAAAACTAAGCCATGCAGTTTTTGAGGAAGTCTTTTGAGGTCAGCTTTCTCCAAGAAAGAGTTTTGCAGAGATGGAAACAATACATATTAAAATGGCAAGATCCAGGCAATACGGTAGAAGCATTGAGAAACAACTCATCTAAGCTAAATATTTCGACATTTTTCGGATTACTTAGTAGCCAAAAGAAGTACGTCGAGTCTACAATTAAAAAATTTTGATTAATGAAATGTAGAGCACTTAGTGTTACAACATTTGACCGCAAATAAAACAAGGGAAAGAAAGCATGGACACGGAAGACAAAGTGTATTTTTGCGGAAACTTCAAAAAACATACGCGGTAAATCGTATATAACGAAACAAACCTCCCTATTTACGAAGATCAACCGAAACCATTCCTAAACAGATGAAAATAGAGCTCGCATTAGCCAAACGACCAAGTAACGCTCATTGAATTACCTTTTTGGTAATATGCCTGACAGACGGCAACGCTGATGCAGATTAACTAGCATACAAATGCGCATAACAATTCTACCCCAACAGACGACATTTATGTGCATTTAGAAACAGCTGTAAATAGTAAAAGAACTCTTTAGTTCTTCCAAATAAGCACGGTGACCAATAAAATAGTTCGTAAATAAAGGCTTTTTATACAGATAATCGCGCCGTCTGTCATGCGTATATGCAAATCACACAATCAAAATTAAATAGCGAGGAGCCTTAAGAGGACTAAGTTTGCAAAGTTAGCACGAAGAGCTAGATCTAGTTTGCGCAAAGTAATTAATGGGCTTGAATCAAGAAATAAAATTTACAAAAAATATTGTGGAATTTAAAATTAAAGGTAAACAAAAATTTCATTGAGAATCACTTTTTTTGAAGTCCTTACTATCGCCACTTATGACGTATGCGTTTTTGTTTTTATTACATTGCATTTCACCGAACAATGGTATACATAGCTTCAAGGCGGTGACGGTGAAAACAAAAGGAGGTCAAAAATGTCACTCGGCCGCAGTCAAAACAATACATTAATTCTGCATGTATCAACAGCGTGCTATGCCGGTAGGCATAATTGTGAATATATAAATACATTTCAATATACATACATGCTTACATACATATGAACATGTGTATATGCATAAATGCTTATGCAGGCATCCACTAGGGTCAGCGGTTCGGATTTTATATCAGTTTTTTGTTAAATAAAAAATTAATTAATTAAATAAATAATAAAAACCACAAAAAGTAAAAGTAGAAAAAATTAGATTACAAAGGCAATTAATAACAAAAAAATCAAAAAAAAATCAACTAATAAATGTAAAGCCGGTTAAAAATTAAATTCACCAAAAATCTTAATTCATTAAAAAAAGAATTTATAAAAGTCCAATTTTCTTTAATCGACCACCCTAATACATATTTTTCTTCTTCATTTCAGAGCATGGATAGTTTATTTTTAGAATTACACAAATAAATGAGCTGACAGAGATGCTTAGTTGAGAATGAAGAAGTTCTTCGCTTCGTTGGCGTATTTCATAGTTTTTTGTGTGAGTTGAGAAATTCTAACAAAACTCGTGCCCAATTCACAAGGCGGTAAAAGACCAGACTTTTAGCGCGTTATTATCATTTTAGGGGCGATAAAATTTTACTCAAACATTAACAAATGCGTTGAGTAGAAAAAAGAAGATGGTGAACAGACACGAATAAAGTTTGTTTGTATATATTTTTACGTTTTTTTTTTTGTGCTTTTGTTTTCTTTTTCGTCAAGGCCGTGTAAAACCGCGTAAAAAGTGTAAACAAGCAAACAACAAAATTTAAAGCATTTGGGAGTGTGTAGTGTGCATGTACGTATGCATGTAAATTTGTCTATACAGTGACGTACTAAAAAGTTCGTTCCGCCAATGAATTGGCATTTAAAGTATTATAACAACCAAATAGTTATAAGGCTTTTTATTGGGTTTTGAACTTGGTCATCATTTTTATTTTATGTTTTAAAGAGTAGTGAAATATTTAAGAATTGTTATTAAAGTTTACGTAAACAAATGGTTCAGTTTTTAAGAAATGTGTGGATGTTTCAAAGGATTATTCAGCTCATATGAAGATTTTATAAACTTTTCACTTTGCTAAAAGTGCCTAAACGTAATTTTTTGGCGAAAAAGATAGCAAAATTGATTAATATAAAAATAAAAACAAGTTAAAAATCGCCTGTATTTAAAACAACAAGAAAAACACGAAAGTTTTAAAAAATTTTAAATTTAAAACTAAAATAAACAGAAAAAGTATAATATAAAAAATACCTATCTATGTACATATGTATGTATAAAAAAAAAATTAAAAATAAAAGAAATTAAAAAATTTTAATTAAATAGAAAAGGAATTAAAATGAAAAATAAAAAAAATTAAAATGAAAAAATATAATTTTTCGTGACACTTAGTGCTTTATTCTCGTCATTTTCCGTGGCTTTGGTGTGTGTGGTTGTTCTTGTTAATTTTTCGAACTTTACGGATTTTTGGGAATTTTCGGAGGTTTTCTCGAATATTTGTTGGATTCTTTTACGGATTTTTTTTTGAAGTTTTATTAGGTTTTTCGGAATTATTCACAATCTTATGCAGTTTTTGAAACTTATCGACATTTTCTTGGGAAATTATTTCATTCATTCGAGTTTTTGTGACCATTACTGTACGTACTCATACATATGTACACGCCAATCGCACGACTCGCACAGCCAAACAACACAACAAACCCGAAACAAGCAACTGCAACTTAAATGAGGTTAATGCTGATAGTGCACCGATTTCATAAACATTTCTACTTTATTATTACTTATAAACAAGCATGTGCATTAATAAATATTTCAGATTTTCATAGCCTATGCCGGAACACTTGGCTTTTGTTTGATCTTGCATGCATTCTTATGACATTTATTTCTCGAATACTGCGACATCCACATGAAAATTAATTATGGCATAAATTATTTTGTACACAAGTATCGTCAATTTAAAATTTATACAGCGCACAGCAATTGAGTTAGCTCATCTCGCTCTCATTGTCATATTTATTACTCGTCTATGATTGTTTATTTTATATTTTAATTCTTAAAGAATTTATTAACAAAAATTGTGCTTTTGAAATTCTTTCGAATTATGCTGACACGCTAAGGCATTAATTGTTTTGTACATTTTAATTGATTCATTTAAAATTACTTTGTTGAATTGACAAAGTAAATGTATGGTTTAGATTGGCAGTGTGAAGCGGCGCTACGTAATTAAGAACTTTTGTGGTGAAATAAACTGGTGTCATGACTTTCAAAGTTTTGTTATAGCAATTGTTGCTAGCAAGCAAATTAAAAAAGAAGCAAAGTGAACACACTAATTTTTTTTAATAAATGAACCTAATTTTTTTTAATAAATGGACCTCATTTTTTTTTTTTTAATAAATGGACCTCATTTACTTTCCAGAAACCCGGCAAACACAGTCTCTAACGTTTTGAAATATTGTATTTTCGATTAGAGAATGATTAGAAACGAATTAGAATTCAACGTGAGAATACGATGAGACTTCTATTCAATATCGAGAACTAAGTCTCCTTTTTGTAGAGAATGCTTTAATTCTCAACAATTTCTCTAATTGTCTTAAAACCTTCTACCTTAGCGATATACAGTAGAATTCGAATCGTTTTCTAATCAAAAGTCTTCATAAAAGGGGTACAACTCAAAATTACACGTTTGTCAGAAAATGCAAAATACTATTTCTTACCTTTACCTTAGGGTTTTATTTCAAACAAATTATAACAAATATTTGCTCCAGCTTTTGCACATTTTTAGCGCATAATTTTCAAAAAGCCAAATTTTGAGTTGTGCCTCTTTTGTGCTAAAGCTGCCTGATGAAACCCGTAAAAATTTGGAAAAAATATCGACAAAAATTTGCAAATATATCGACAAGTCACGAATCGCTGTTGATTAGACTCGAAAAAATATCGATAAGTCTCGAAAAAATATCCGTCTAGAATATATAAATTAGTCTCAAAAAAATATCGATTAGTCTAGAAAAAACAGCGATTATCTTCGAAAAAATATCGATTAGTCTAACAAAATATCGGTTATTCAAAAAATATCGGTTATTCAAAAAATATCAACTAGTTTTAAAACATATCGATTAGTCTAAAAAAATAGCGGTTATTCAAAAAATATCGGTTATTCAAAAAATATCAACTAGTTTTAAAACATATCGATTACTCAAAAAATATTGTTTACTCAAAAATATCGATTACTCAAAAAATATCGATTACTCAAAAAATATCATTTACTCAAAAAATATCGATTAGTCAAATAATATCGATTACTAAAATAATATCGATTACTCAAAAAATATCGATTACTCAAAAATATCGATTACTCAAAAAAATATTGATTACTCAAAAAATATAATTTACTAAAAAAAAATCAACAAAAAATATCAATTACGCGAAAACATATCGATTACTCTCAAAATATATTGAGGTCTCAAAAAAATCTTGAAAGTCCTCAAAAAATTACAATTGTATAATAAAAGATCATAAAGGAGTTATCTCGAAACAAGCACAAAAAACAAACCAACAAACCATTTAATTATCTCCATGAATGGTTAGTGAGAACGGCTTTTCTAACGAAGAAACGATGGTGCGAAGGAATGTGCTGATGGTCAGAACTACTAGCTAATCAAACCTTTCTGAAAAAAACCAGGATTAACTAAACGAGCTTTTACAATATCTTTACTAGAAAAGATCATCGGTGGTGCCTTGCAATCTTATTGATAACGCAATTTCTTCTCATATTGATTCTCTTCCCTAACAAGGAATGTGAAATTAAGCGAAGACAGCACGCATTGTTCAAATCAACAATGAACAGAGAAAAGCTATAAAAAGCTATCTGTGGTCCCTGGTCCAAAGGTCAAAGGTCGTTTTTTTAAATCAAGGTTGACGACAGAGGGAGGACGAATTATTTTCGAAATAAAATGCTAAAATTTGTTTCCACGCAGAGTTATTTTTTTCCAGCGAATTAAGCGCAACAACTGATAAAATGGAGGTCAAGCAAACGCATACCAGCAACATCCCTCAATCGCCCCAAAATAATGATATTTGATACACACTGCACGAGCCACCAATAATTTGGATATAATTTGCAGACCACATAACATTGCAACCATCAATCAGGCGCTTGGGATAATAAGAAAGACAAGCCCCACAGACTACAGACTACAGACTACAGACAACAATAACACTTGTAAGCGCATGACAAAATTAAATAGTCAGTCAAGGAACGAATGAAAAAGAGCATTCAACTAATGGACGACTTCAACAGCAAACGAACGACCACAGTGTGCGGTCAGTGGACTCTTTGTACTCGTTGGGTTGATGGAAATGATGCGTTACTGCAACCATATTGGGCACATGAGTCGCTTATTCTGAAAGTGATCACTACTCTGACTATCAGTGTAGCAAAGCTGGCTTTAAAGTAGAAATGTATATTAGTATTATACTTATATATATGTATATATGTATGTTTAGAAGGGAACTTAAATATAGTAAATTAGCGACGCTTCGCAGCGCCACAAAGTGTTATTACCCTCAATTGCCGGAGAGATTGAACTTGAAAGTGGATACAAACGCGCGAATATGAAGTGAACGCAAATCAAAAGGAAAGAATAAGGTGGCGCTGGCAGAAAGGCAACTAAATATAAGGCTTGTAGAAAGGTTGGAGCAGGGTCGATGTAAGGTTTATGGTATTTCACTTCGAACGCATCGGTAAAGGTGCCCGTTAGATCTATATACAGGCACCCGTTTGTACACTGATAGAGAAGCGCATACACTGCCGGAACAAAGTAGTGGCACAGCAAATTTTTTACAATATATGCAACAATTTTTGCTCTAATACTTTTCCGCGAATTTCGTATAAAAATATGGTTATTGTTTTTGTTATTTTTCGGCCTTATAACAATTACATTCAACAATTTATATTGAGCTCGAGTGCTTATTTCCACTATTTTCTAATAATTTAAAGTTATTTTTAATCTTCCACTTTTTAAGTTCATTGATTTCAGTTTTTTACAGGTTACGTTCTGTTTAGGTAAAGGGGTATTTTTTTCGTAAGTTTAAAGTTTTTCAATTAAATTATTTTATAATAGCCAGTTTCACGGAAGCAACTTAAGTGAAAAATTATTTTTTATTTGAATTTAATATTGAAACTGAAACAAAGAAAAAATAATTTTTCACTTAAATTGCTTTCGGGAAACCGGCAGGAAGAGCCGTTTATTTTTTGTTTAATTTTAACTTCGCTTTAAATACATTGACTGCTTGTTATGTGCATGTTATCGATGAAGTTGCTATTTTTGATTAACTTTTTAGGTTAAGTTTTAAGAGATTTAAGTTTTTTTTTTTTTGTTTTAACTATTCGTTCAATTCCAGTTACTTTAGTTTATTTAAAGTACAAATTATTTAGGAAATTGAGTCTTTTCCGTTAAATTTTTTTAGGTTAAGTTTTTAAGTTAAGTTGCATAAGTCTAAAGTTTTCACGTTTAATTGTTTTATATTCTTTTAATTTTGAGCTATTTTCGATTTAAGTTTTAGGTTCCGTAGTGAAGTTATTTATTTGTTTTTAAGCTTTAAGCTTTGAAAAGTTCTTAGTTTATTTAAAGTAACGTTACTTTAATTTATTTTTTAGGTTGAGGCTTTTTAGACTTTAGATTTAATCTATGTAAAATCAAAATTTTCTTAAGTAAGTTCACTTTTGCTAAAAAATGGCCTGGTTTTTATAAAACGTTCACAATCCGAAGATTGAAATTCTATAGTGTGTGGTGGCCTTTAATATTTACTTTAACTAAAGTATTTCAAGTGTTGATTCCCGTTAGTGTCTCACTGAGGATAATAGATAACAAAAAAAAAAAAAAAAAAAAAAACAGCGAAAACGCCATCAATTGGTTGGCAGCAGTTACTTACTTATACATACATACATTTGTATTTAAATCCATTTCATTTTTCATATCAAATGACTTCCCATATTCTTTCCATTGATTGCGCACAATTCAAGTCAATTGAATTCATTGCGAGCTGTCAATTTAGTAATTTTCAAAAATTTTCTATTAGACTCTACATGGCAACAAAAGCAGTTAGAATGCAGGTAAATGGAAAAACGAATAATGCGTCAACAGCTGTTGTTTATTAAATGTTTGCTAGTGCTGTAAAATAGTTGAAATTAGCGTTCGAACAGTCTTTGACTGCAACCGTAAGCAAAATGATTTGATTTTATTGCTTGGTCAAGGCGAAGACACAGAAGCGGATGAGAGTCTCAGAAGCAGATATAGAACATTTCAGAAATTCTAGGGAAATTCCTTGGAACGGGTTTCTAACATCACACGGCCTCCACTTCTACCTCAAATATATCTGAATTTTCTAATATTTCTAAGAAGGATGATGTAAGTAAAAAATTAAAAATTGGCATTAAACGCAAGGCATTTGAAAAAGCTTCAATCATACATATGTAACTCTGGATAGGATTACCATAAAAAACAATTAACTAGCTAAATTCTATATAATTTTAGTGAAATATATTTTGCTGACGCTTTTTTCGATTCTTTGTAGGAATTTTGCAGAATTTTCATAATTTTTGCACAAAGTACGAAATTTGGATTTATATGGTGTTTTTTAAGTAATCAGCCATCATGTCATAAAAAAAAAAATAATACACATTAAATAAATTTCACATTTCCACTTCATTTCACTAAAATTTAATGGGCTACAGAGCTGCATATTAAAGTTCTTTATAAAGATTCTGATTAAAAAGTTAAAAATTTGGTAAAATTTTGCAAAATTTTCATAATTTTTTTCACAAAATATAAAATTAGGATTGATATCATAAAAAAAGTTCATTTCATAAAAAATATTAAATAAAATTTATGAAAATTAGTTAAAACATACTAAGTCGAACAATGCAATATTAGTATCACACTAAATGTATATGAAAAAGCTTTGATTCACAAATATTTTTATGTAGGGTTGCCACCTATTTGATAAATTAAATGAGTTAAATTCGTTAAATAAATTAAATATCACAGTATTGGCATCTAACGAAAGGCGACCAAGAAAACTTATATGTATATCCAAAGGGGTTTTGCTCGACCTGCTGCTGCCTATCGGACGGACCACACGAAGAACTAACTTAGCCGGAATCAACGTGAAAATCAATTTCTAAGTCAAGCAAATTTGTAAAGCTAGGAAGACTAGCGGTCAACAAGATGCTGAACAACGTCAATGAAGGAACCACCTGACTTCCTTCCAGGAAAAAATTCGCCATATGTATCTATATAATCGCCACTAAAGTCATACGAACCCAACGTTCTAATTTTTAAAAGCCATTTCAAAACTGCCGATGGTTCAATAAACTACACATAAGTATGGTGTAGCGGAGTTCATAAGACAAAGCCAAACAATGCGAGCACCGAACTTTACAAACCTCTATAGAAATCGCCACAGAACATTAGCAAATAAACCGTCGTCCACCTCGAGGAACATCTTTCGCACAGACATAACATGTGTACATCCCTAACACATTTCTTACCTATCTACGCTAAGCAGATACTATATACAGTAACTCAAACAAGTGACCATGTGTTGATTTTTTTTTAATATTCATACTGTTTTTCGAGTTAAGTTTTTTGTTGTTACTATAAAAATATTGTCAAAGTTCTAACCAAAACCATATAAATTACAGTTTCAAACTTTATACAAAATTTAGGAAAATTAAAAAAATGTCCATAAAAATTTCAACAAATTTTAATCAAAATTTTAACTTTTTAATCTGAATCTCTGGAACCCTTTGCAGCTTCATAGTTCATACAACATTGGTTGGTGACGGCTTTTTTAGGTTTTTTTTTTTTGTATTAAGTACAAAAGTCCGGCAGCAAAAAAAATTTCTTAAGTCAGTTTGACTGAAATTGTATGGGCATAACTGCATACCAAAAATTGTTTCAAAGATTAAGAATTAAAAAGTTGAAATTTTGATGAATATTTGTTGAATTTTTTTGCTAAATTTCCTATAAACTTCGAAACTGTAAGAACAAAATTTAACTCGAAAAACATTATGAATACTTTTAAAAAATCAACACGTGGTCACTTGTTTGAGTCACTATATATGCTCTATGGAAAATTTGCACTTGATGCCCAGACAACAAACAGTCGGTGGTTGTACGGATTTACGAGCATTTATTTGTACGAGTATTGAGTTCAATGCCATGCTTAACCGTTTTTCGCCATAGCTTCTTCATATTACATACTTTATTTTATTATTGCACAAATATATATATATATGTATGTGAGTACATATGTATGCACATAAATGTATTTATTATTTCACTAGCTTTTTGTAATGCTACTCATTTCATTTTTCATACCTTTTTGTACATATACATATGTACATACGTAGCCGCACACATGTACTCATTCACATGCATGCGAAATAAAATATTTCTTTAGCTTTTGCCGGCATTTGCGCCACGCCACGCCACGTCGTACCAAACACCAAAGATTCTTTGTTAACGTTTGCACTGTTTTCTTAGCTTTAACGCCTTGCCAATTCTACTCACATAGACAGCGCGTACATTTCAAGAAACCCGCTCCCTACATTCCCTACCCTACACCTCAACGCCCCCAAAAATGTGTAACTGCCTTTGTGTTTGTTGTTGTTGGTCATGTCTTTGTTCGAACACTGATTATTTCAAGCTGTGTTCGCTGTCGTCTTTGTCGTCGTGTTGCTGGTAGCCGCTCATATATGGATTCTTAGTTATTAACATGAAATTATGGACTTGGACATGTTTCATTCCAAATTGAATGAGTGACTGAGTGACTGAGTGAGTGACTGACGGCTAGCTGGCTGGCTGGTTGGCTGGCTGGCTGATATTGGTGGAAGGTGGTGGTGGCGGAGCTGAATTGCCGCCGGTGCTGCTAAAGGTGACATTGCTGGTGACAGCAGTGACAATCAGCTTTTACAGAAGCTGAGAATTCCCCGACTGAGGCTAGAAGAATGTCAAGTATGTGAAATGTAATACTTTTAACTGGCGATTAAAGTTACTTAGTTGCTTTTATATACAACGAGCCCAGGTAGGTAATTACATGGTGGGTAGCAGTACACGGAAGCGTTGTTCTTTAACTGTTGTCGGTACAAAGAAAGAAAACAAATTTGAATAGTATACATACATATGTATGTATGTATGTACTAGAGTTGTTGCGAATATTCGTATTCGCATTCGCAACCGCGGAGCTACCGCATTAATTTTAACATTCGCATTCGCTTTCGTATTCGCAATAATCAATGCGGAGCTTTTACGAATGCGAATATTGAAGGGACTGAAAGTAACAGTTATTTTTTTTTGACGAGTTAAACTTGACCAAACATTTTTTTATTCCGAAATAAAAGTCCTTTCCGGATAATAAATAAACCGCTTATCCAAATTAAACAAGTTTGGTATCAAATGAAAGAGGACTTGAATAGCTTTAAATAAATGATACACATGTCTAAACGAGGAAAGCCACCTATTTAAAAATATTTCAATAAAATACGTTAATTAATTACCATAGAACAAACTTTAGGTTTCCTTAGTAATAAATTATAAAAACAAAACAAAACAAAAACGAACTGTTATTTTTGCTCCCTGGAATAGTGTGCAAATGCACTGATAAAACGTATATCTGGCCAGTCACAGAAGAAAGGATGAATTACAAAACCTAAAATCGAAAAACGCTGATGACGTTACAGGTTCTAAAAATTCAGAAAGAACCAAGAGAATGAGAATGAAGAATTCTTTGGAAAACGGCGGTGCTTAAACAACGATCTTGCCATGATGCTAGATTGTGAAGATGAAAGTCAGGAGGATACATCCGACATTTGCAGCCCCGATGCAATTCTCAAAAAGGAATTATTGCACCGCAGTAAAAAATAAATAAATATGACTGAAAGTTCTCTCAATTGGTGCAGCGTCAATCGAAAAGAATTTACAATTTTGTCAAGTTTCAAGTTTTCCAAGTTTCTCGCCTAGAGCGAGTAATTAATTAGTGGCGCCGGTTTGATTTACGACCCCTTAAGAAACAGGCTGTAACCCGAAAAGGCAACAACATTACTTTTTAATATAAAGTTTTTATTAAATCCAATATTCCAATTTTTAAATTCAAGTACTAAAAAGAAAACATTTTAAAAAATGTCTAACCTTTTCATTTTTTATTTACCTAAATCACCTAATTTACTCACCTAAATTATTTCTTAAAAATACTTGACATCCGCATTCTAAATTTCCACATTCTATGTCTAAAATTCCACATTCGCAACATCCCTAGTATGTGTATGCATACGGCGGCGGGCAAACAAAAAAGGGCGCATTATTTTAACTTTTTTTTTTTCGTTTATTTAATGTTTATTATTGTTTTTTATAAAAGAATACGTCACTATCAAACAAAAACCATGTAAGTCAAAATTATAAACTTTGTAAAAGATTTATAAAAGTTCCACTAATGTTGATTTTTCGTAACTTTTCGTGATTTTTTCGAGACTTCAGAGTTTTCGTCGAGAATTTTTATTTTTTTTTTTGACACTAATTGTAGTCCTACCTGAGCTGGACAATCGCACAGGCGACTGTGCTACGGTTTCTTCTGCATCTGATGAGTTACAGCTACGGGAAGAGCTGTTTAAACCCTTAAATAAATATATGAGTATTTCGTTAATCAATAGAGCTTTTTTTATATATAGCACCCCCATTTCAAAGTGATATTGTTTCCCACTCGTGTTTATGTATTTATTTTTATGAATTTTCAATTAAAATACAGTTCATTCTCTCACAAAACCCATATTAACCCAAGTTTAAAACTTTGTAGAAAACTACGAAAAAATTCAACAAATTTGCACTAAAATTTCAAAATTTTTTCTCAGAAGTGTTGGATTTTTTTGGGGACGCAGCTCAATTTTAGTCTAACAATGTGCAAGTTTCATGTAGCTAAAAAGCACCGGTGATTTTTTAGAATTTTTTTCGCCGAAGGTGTCGTTATATGGAAGCAAATGCGACAAAAAAAAATTCTAAAAGAATCAACGGTTACTTTTAGCCACCTGAAACTTGCACATTGTTAGACTAAATATGAATGGGCTATAAAACTGCGTACTCAAAAAAAAATTCTAACACTTCTGAGAAAAAATTTTAAATTTAGGTGAAAATTTGTTGCATTTTTTGTAGTCTTTTACAAAGTTTAAAACTTGGGTTTATATGGGTGTTGTTAGAGAATAAACTGTATTTTAATTGAAAATTCGAAAAATTAATAATTAAACACAAGTGGCAAACAATATCACTTTGAAATGGGGGTGCTAATGTATTGGCCAATAATGTATGTAGCTCCATACAAATTTAGGGTAAAATCTACTATCGCTATTGATAATACATACATAGAGCCGTTGTACTTTGTCCACCACAAAAGTGCTCTGCCACTAGTTTTGTTTTTTTTTTTAATGAAATTGTCATGAATTGAAGACGATTGTAATAAAGTGCTACCGCAAAGCAGAGGAAGGGATGGGCGCAAACACTTTAGCTGTCACTCATTTAAATATATGTATATGTATGGATATGTGTATGTTTGTTTGTATGTACGTACACATGGCATAGCGTTGAGATAAATGACAATTCAATGCACTTGTCAAAACAAATGCAGCAAAAAATAGAAATGTAGCTATCGACAATAACAGTTCGCGATGGAATAGCAGTCAGCCATTTAGACAGACAGAGAGATAGATACTCAATACACAGAAATTGACAGTAATAACGTGAAAAACAAACAAAAACAATAGCAGATATAAAAATATCATTTGTCGTAAAAAGCATGCGATAGACATATGGATAAAGTGTAGAATATATACACACATACATATGTGGTTATCGAACGTTTTACGGTAATATCGCGCTGCTATGTAGTAAATTATATGGGGGAATATTTTATGCTTGCTAGGGTGATCACTCGAAAGGATGGACTCCAAATTCTATGAACTAATATTTTAGTTTTAGTTATGAATTTTTGCATTTCAGCGACGATGTGAGATAGGACATTTTTATATTAGGGTAGAAACTTGAAAGAAACACAAGGGGTCCGAAGAAAAGTACCGAAAAAGTCGCGAAAAGTACCTATCGAAAAAATTCCAAAAAGGACCGCAATAAACCAAACCAATCCACAAAAATTATGAAAAAATCCTTAAAGCTCACGAATAGGAAAATACAATGAACTCCGAAAGGCAACGAAAAAACTACCGAAAAATTATGAAAAATATGTAACTATAAGTTCCAAAAGCACCAAACCAACTAAAATATAAGGAATCCTAAACAGTACCGAAGAAATACTATTGGTCCCCGGTTCCGCAAACATAAAAAAAATGCTAAAAGCCTAAAACAAAAAGAAACTCGAAAGGTTTTGAAAACACCCAGCCAGATCCCGAAAACTAATACACGAATAACACCGGAAAGTTCCGAAATCGCACAGAAAGATCCCAAACTCTAGAAAAAAACGAAGAATTCCGAAAAATCACGAAGCATTAAAAGTATCGCCAAAGTTTATAAAAGGAAGAATCCTTAATAGTCTAGAAAAATTTCCAAAACTCTCAAAAAGTAACCTAAACAAAACCGCGAAAAACCTCCAAAACATCCAGAAAAATCTGAGAAGTTTACCAAAAGAGTTCCGCAAAAAATACTAAAAGTTCACAAAAATTTAAGAAAATTTTGAAAAAAAATCTCTTTCGTTTTTTGGCGATTTGGACTCGATATCATTGATTTTTTGTTTCTTAAGTGTGTATATTCTAATTTGTGATTTTACACGTTTTTATTTTTAGACTTTTCACGGTACACAAATTTGTTAACTAAATATGTCGCTTTGATTTAGAAATTTCAAAATCACTTTCATTCTGGGACCGCACCGGATATGATCTTTATAACAAAAATCATAATTTAAACAAATATCGAAAACGTTAAAATTTAATTGAGGTATATTTTTCCCATTAAATTTAACCGTTGTTATATAATTTTTGTTTCTTCAATCAAGACTAATTGTAATTTTTAGATTTTTATTTTTTTCAACCAATTTTTGTTCGCTAGTTTGTTTTGTGCGATTATATTATAACCGTTATTTTCAGATTTACTTTTTAGATCACAAAAGATTTTAAACGATATTAAAACGCAGTCTCATTATAGCGGTTAAAAATTACCGAAAAAATAAACGTCAAAATTTATCGATTATTATTAAACGAAAAAATTAAAAAAAAATTAAATTTGGTATTTCGGTATTTTTCTTAGTCTCTGCTACAAATCCAAAATTTCGTAAACTAATTTTGATTACCCTTATGTATAGTGTTTGTTTTACCAGATATGAGGGGCTTCATTTATAATATCTGAATATATTTAGTTATATCTAGTATAGGCAAACGGCTCTTCTACTCCCCTGTATTCACAAATTAACAATTGTTATCGTGCGCCAAAAAGTATAAATATAAGCATTTATGTACACACATACATACATACATATGTATACATATATGTGAGAGCGAGAATCTACAGTTGGAAATAAATGAAGATAAGAAAATGCCTACACACTTATTATGATTACACTCCCACCCACTTGCACGCCCTCTACTTATTTATCAACTACTACAACTTGAATGCGTCTAGCCGCCGTGTCGCCAAATTTCGACGAATTGGTTTCGACAAATGACTGGACAGACGACTTAGGAAATCGTGAGGACATTAAAAGCTCTCAAGTATCAAGTGAGTAAGAAGTAGTTATTTGCTCGTAGTTGCATACATACAGTGACTCAAACAAATGACCAGGTGTTGATTTTTTTTTTCAAATATTCGTAATGTTTTTCGATACGAGTTTTTTTGTTATTTGTATATAAAAATGTTGTCTTAGCTTTAACCAAAACCGTGTAAATCACAGCTTCAAACCTTATACAAATTTTCATCAAAATTTTAACCTTTTACTCTGAATTTTTAGAAGATTTTTGGGTATGCAGTTTTATAGCCCATACAATTTTAGTCTAATGAAGTGCAAGTCTCAAACGGCTAAAAAATCGCGTTGATTTTTGAGAATGTTTTTTGGAGGCCACTTTTTTGGGTTTTTTAATATAACAAACGCAATTTACAAAAACTTGAAAAAAGTGCAAAAATCCGTCACCAAAAATAAAATTCTCAAAAATCAAAGCGAGTTTTGTTGAATTTTCCTAAATTTTGTATAAAGTTTGACACTGTGATTCAAACGGTTTTGGTTAAAGCTTAAACGATATTTTTATATAAAAATAACAAAAAAAATTTTATCTCGAAAAACATTACGAATATTTGAAGAAAATCAACACGTGGTCATTTGTTTGAGTCACTGTATATGTATATTTTTGTGCTGCAAATGTTTTGTGATTACATGAATCAGTGTCGCCGGTTGAGTCTTTGGTGATCATAACCTCGCATGTATTTGATGGAAATTAGCAACTAACCATACTGTTAAGCCAATCAAATTGTACAAGTTGTGCAAGCAAGATGAGTCAAAAAACAAGTTGGCGAGACATTGTCATGACAAACATACATACATACATATGTACATACACATGAACACAAAGTCTGGTTACCGCTTTAGTATACCGGCAGACGGGCGTGCCCAGGTGATTGAGTAGAACGAAAGCCGCCGCCGCCGCCGCCGCCGCCGCCGCCGCCGCTGCGTTCAGTAAGGAGACATCACAAGAAAGGTAAATGAACTTCAGTTAAAATCTTGCAAAACTAGTAGTAACATACACACACACACACACGTACACGGATACGATACACAAATACTTTGTATTTGTATAACTCTACTGCACGTACAATGAAGAAGTTCTTTGGTGAAAGAAAACTTAACGTTCACCACATCGTGGTTTTCGTATGACTAATAAGTCCAAAGTAAAAGCGCGAAACAGCAGGCGATCTTCGAATGTAGTTGCATCAAATAAAATGGGAGTAATGACACGCAAAATGAAGAAATTGCTTGTTTTTAATGTTAATTAACTGCAATTAAGGTAAATGCCGTTTTGTTTCATTAGTAAGATCAGGCGAAAAATTAGGCCATTTTGAAATGTTTGGAAAATGTAAGCTAACAGTTTTATTTGTGTGCTTTCTCAGCTCCCTAAATACTTCGTTATACCGAAACAATTACTTGGGGTAACGGCAAACGAAAACCCGCTCGTGGTTTCCCTCAAAATCGTATGGAATTTAATTGGGTAATTTTATTAGCGAATCTGTAGTCAGCTGTTAAAAGAAAGTAAAATATATTTGTTCCGCAATGCTAAGAGTGCTGCAGTACTCTTTAACATTGTAGTTGGTTCCAGGAATTAGCTACGTATTTTGTTAGTTTTCCTGACCTTAAAGGCTTCTGCCTATACGCCGCGATATCAGAATTCGGCATCCTCGCGAAACTCATACGGCTGTGTAGAATGACGTTGAGCAATACCATCAGCTCTGTCAGAATTGGGAACTACCTCTCCGAGCCGTTTGCCACCAAACGGGGTTTCAGACAAGGCGACTCCCTTTCAAGTTATTTCTTTACTCTTATGGTGGAGAAGATAATAAGAGCTGTAGAACTGAACCGCTCAGGAATAATTTTATACAAGAGCGTGCAATTGCTGGCGTACGCCGATGACATCGAAATCATCGGAAACAAGCACAGCGAAGTGTCTTCTGCCTTTTCCAAGTTGGATAAGAAAGCAAAGCGAATGGGTCCAGTGAGCAACGAAGACAAAACGTAGTAAAAATCGTTAAGTGCGGAAAATTCCGTGAAAGTTAGATTGGTCCAAGGGATGTGATTTGTCAATATTACTAAGTATGCGTTAAAGCTTCATTCCGAGACATCAGGATTAAGTTGTCCAGGTGTCAACCTCAAATTACCACCGTTAAATCAACCACCAGAACCATTGCGCTCCTTGATAAGACCTAAGCCCTAAGGTATTTAGTCTGAAATAAGTCAATTCATTTCGATTTCTCTTGAACAACAAAACTCACCCATTTTGAAATTGCCTCCAACTCTACTTTACAGTTTCAAGGACAGATTCACCATCGAATCGGGGAGTGAAGAGGAAAAACTTCTTCAAATTTATTGCATTGTGCCATTAACCGTGCTATGAAACGCCAGATCATTTGGGGAAATTTTAAGAACTTCTTTGCGGACATATAGCTTTCGATAGGTTAATATTATTTAAGATGGCAATGAAAATGTGCCACTTCCACTGGAAATCGTGAACGTGAATTGCTGGTGAAAATGTTGCACCAAAATGTTTCAATAAAAATAAAATTATTTTGGACGGAACGAAGTTTGCCGCGTCTGCTAGTAGTTTTATATATTTTTTACATTAAAAAGTGTATATGCAGAGAGCGCTTCCACACTCAGCACAATCAGTTCACTTTTGTTACTTTTTAAATTACTGAAGCAAATAATTTAAGTAATTTTAATACTTATATAAATTTCAATTATCGTTAAAAAATGTTTGAAAAAAATATTAAAATTACTTATGAAGGCCATACGGCGCACAAACGAGTGAGGGTAGTGTATGTATTGAGTTCTTCTACTTATTGCCTAATCGGCTAAGAACTTATAAAAACGTTGCTATTCAAGGAAATATATATATTCGGCGGATTGCTATTGGGTCAAGTCTGCATGTGCAATATATTTGCACGAAAAAAAAAACAAATGTTTGCTATGTACTTTTTTAGCAACAAAGAATTATTAGAATAGCAAAGTTCATTCTACTTCATAAACTGTTTTGCAACTCAATTTTAGAAGCAAAAGAAAAGTTTAATTAAATGCTAATTTATACGCAAATTACAATAATTACCGGCATACGTACTTCGACCAACTTCAAGAGAAAAACACGCATGCGGTATTTAAAATTAAATATAAAAAAAAAAAAATTATAAACTAACGTACAGTTTAAAAAATGCAGCCACGATGTGGAATATGGGAGTAGTGGAGTAGTAGAACGTGTGTTTGTAGTACAGCAGAACTGTGTAGCAATGAAGTTGTGGAGCAGTGTGTCTCGGTCGGCTGCATAGTGGCTCCTTCCCAGTGACGGCGATCGCTATGCAAGGCACGTAAAGTGGAAGAAGAAACACCATGAAAATTTAAGTACGCATTGTTGTTGCTTACAAAAAGAGTAGAATAATGATGGTGCATTAAATGAGCCACAAGTTGGTTGTGCGCCGATAGTAAAATGCAAACAATGAAAAAGGAAAATTTTAGCAGTTTATTCATGGAATCGTTTCATGGCGGGGCATTTAAAGTGTGGTGATGTTAACAGATACCAAGTACTAGAACAACAATTTAATGGAACGAATGGTAAAGAAAATTACTTAAATTTAGCATAACTGAGCCAATCGAAAGGAATGGAAGAGTATACAGCATTGGACAATTTAGGCCCTAAGCTCATAATATTTTTTAACAAAAATCATGATTAGATCGCTTTTAAAGCAAGAGTTTATATTTTTACGTGGCCACAAAATACATGGCAACAATACAAATACATACATACATATGTACATATGTTAGTTGTCTGATATACATACAGCCCAAGTACAATCGAATGAGCTGATGGCAGTAAATATAGGCGATAACATAGAATTGCAAAAGCAATATAAAACAATCAAATAGATAAAGCGAGTGAGAGGCATGGATGTAATATGTTGTTGACAAGTATCGATACATAGTAAGATTGAGGTAGTAAAAAACCCAAAAAACGAACAGTCAAATAACAAGCAAATAGAAATTTTAAAGGAGAATGGAAATTATTTCGCAGACGATTTCAAATCCTCCCTCATTGCAGTAACAATGGGAGTGAACGGCTTTAGTGGAATAAAACGTGATGGAATCCACTATTTAGCGGCATACAACGGCACAAAAGCAAAATGAATAAATTGCGGAATACGAAACGGATTGCAGTGGATCGTTCGTAACAAAATGGAATGGAACGGAAGGAAATGGAATGGAACGGAACGAAATGGAATGGAGCAGAATAAAATAGAATGGAATGGAATGGAACGGAACAAAATGTAATCCAACGGAACCTAATGGAATTGGACTACAAAAATGTAATGGAAACATAATAGAATGCACCTACAACACTACATAAGTAAGAGGCGGGGGGGCCTATCTCCCTAAGACGATATCCTGGCTCTATCAAATCCTGGTTAAGATCGTAATGTTTATGGAGTTTTCGTCTGGTAAAATGTACTATAGAACACTTCACTGGTCAGAAATTTTGAGCGCATAAAGCGGGCCACCCACAACAGAATCAACAGGGCACTTAGGACCAGCTTGCACTCTGGCGCTCGTAGCTGTGTGTTTCTTGATTTTGTAGCGGCATACAAGTTACTGAATAAGATTTTGGAGAATCCGCCGGGAGTGAAAGTCCTTCGTCAGATATACATAAATAGGTCTGGCTCGTTCCGGTTACGTGGATCCGGCTGTCGTTAAAATGCCGTTGACACCGTAATTAAGACTGCTACACCACCAAAGTGGTCACACTTAAATATAGGCACGGGGTTCTGATTTTGCCTCAGAATCTAAACGCGAATTACTTGTTGGCTAGACTTACACAACTGAGCTCCCTCTTTCTTTACTCATAGCCCCCCCTAAGGATGAGTGGGCGAATAGTAGAAGTTTGAAAGAAGCGCCGGTGAACTTCTACACGGAAGGGTCGGGTCGAATCTTGACGGAAGAATTAGTGGACGAGTCTTTTGCAAAGAGCTCTGCATTAATCTAAAATTTTGGCCTCCAGTTCACTAAATTACGTTCAAGACAGAAAGATAGGCTTTTTGTTAACTGCACGATCTGACTAGTCGAATGTGAACCGCAGGCAGTCGAAGGAATCTTCTTTGGCTCACTAAGCCGCAAGACACTGGCGCATCGGTATCTACGCGGCGGGACTAACACGGCGATCACACACATACGGTCCTAACATTTTTTACCTGGTCATGAGGAGATAGGCAACATCTGCCGCTCGGCTATTATGAGCCGTAGTAGTAGCTTAACCTATTAAAGCTTTATGTCGCTCATACGCTATGGAGGTACATAATGATTGCAAGGGATGACTCAAGAAGTATTTTGCACTATTTTTTTACGATATTCAAAATGTTGTTTATGGTAAATTTTTAAATTAATTTTTTTATAAAACTATAGCCCATTTGACAGCAAAAACTATGTGAATAAAAAAATTAATAGGAAAATTCAGCAATTTTTCATCAAGAATTTCAAACATATTGATCAAATTTTTTACAACAAATTCGAGTATGCATCAAAGTGCAAGTTTAGTTTAAAGTTGCTACAAAATTCTGTTGATTTTTAATAATTTTTTTTTGCTGCCCGTGTTGATCATTTTCTTCCAAATAACGAATTTCTTTGTAGGGAAGCAAATGCCGCTTACCATCACCAGAAAATTATGAAAAGTGAACAGGCTATTTTGGCAACTTCGAGTTTCCACTTTATTAATTTAAAATTGAACAAAATTGCATAATTGAATTTTTTTATAAAAAATATTACTAAAAAGTATCAAAAATTGTGTTGAAAATTTTTTGAATTTTCCTAAATTTTCTACAAAGTTTTAAATGTTGGTTTTATTTTATAAAAAACTAACTAAAAAAAAACTATGTTAAAAAGCATTTTGAATATCGTAAAAAAATCAATGCACAAAACTTTTGTCAGTCACTATATGTGATAAGGCGCAGCGAGATGTTGTGAAAAAATTATAGGCAGGGTAAGAAAAACGCAACCGGTTAAATTAAAAAAAAAAATAGTAAATAAAATTCAAGAACAGAAATTAAAACTATATGAAGAAAAGAACGAATGATTACAAAATGGGCAAGTAATGCTTAAAAACATTTTGCTTTTATTTTGTTTAGAAAATTTTTATTTTAAACTCAGCGAGAAAGCTATGTATGCGGACTTAACTTTAGGTAAATTTATTATTTGTATTACAAATTTTTAAGTATGCAAACAAGAAAAAAAAAATTGGAAACATGCTGCCCGAAAAATTCCGTGCCACGCCTTCTTACTTAAGTTTGTTTTTGTATGGCTTGCTTCGGACGTTGCTTGCCGCGGATTGCTGTCACTTAGCTGGCGCGCAACGTTTCTTTATTCATTTCAATTTATTTTCGTCATCTCATTCAATTAAATAAATAAATTCACTTCGTTTCATGCACACGCCAATACGAAGCAGCCACAACGAGTAAAAACGCAAACAAAAGTAAAAATGTACCACATAAAAAAAACATACGTATTTACCTACATACATACATACATACATACATACACACATACATACATACATACATACATATGTACATACGTTTGCATTAATACACGCGTAACACGCACGTAGGTATGCATATTTGTATCAGACATTTTTATTTGCTTATTAAACATACATATTTACATACCAAAGTTTACATATGTATGTCATATATGTATGTATATTTTATTAGATTTTTCCAATTCTAATATTATTTTATGTACTTTTTTACCTACTGCACTTAGATGTATTTATGTATGTACTTGTACACACCCACATTCACATATGTACACAGTTTCTGCCATATTTTTCTTGTTGTTGCTTAAGCATTTTACATGCATCACTTGCAGCCCAACCCTTCACTGGCAAGCAAATAAATAAATACCATAAAATAAGAACAACAGTCGTTTGTATGCAGAAAATAATAACAGCGAAATGCAGTTAGTTAACAGCAATGGCAACGATAACAGAAACAACACAACCGGTATTAATTATTCAATAGGTGCGTTCAATAGATAGTTGTTATGCAGGCAGTGGGCGGTCGGTCGGTCGGTTGGTTGGTTGGTTCGTTTGTCGGCCGTTTACTTGGTTAGTCGCAGCACGGTCGATGTGCTTGGTACTCGTAAGCAGGGCTGCCAACTGGACTTCAAATGGCACTTTCGAAAAATAGTAATATTTCCATACACGACTAAAATTTTCTAATTTCTATAGTGTATACAACTGATTTATCTTACTTTGGCATTGGAATTTTGTGTTATGCAGGAATGTGTTTTTAATTTTAATGCTAAATGGGAAGAACTAGAAAAGAATGGCACCTTATTTGGCACTTTTTTATCCTAAATATGGCACTCCATTGCTAAGCATAGTTGGCAGCCCTGCTCGTAAGTGAGCAAATACCTACATAGTACATACTACATACTTGTATGGGTGTGGGGTATGAAAAGCTGTTGGAAACAGCTGATATTGACAAAACGATTAGCAAAGAATGAAATGTGAAAGGGAAGAGAGAAATAAAGCAAAAAGTGAGGAGGGGCAAAAACAAAAACTATTAAAAAGTGCTCATAATGAAAAAGTAAAATAAAAGTGGCAAGCAAAAGCAAAAACAATAAAAGTAGTAGATAGTTTACACTGCAACAACAAAGCGCAGCATTAAAAAATGCATAACAAAAAAAAAAAACAAAAAGTTGTTGGCAACAGCTGATATTGGTAGAGCAGGAACAACAATAAAGATATTTTATTGAATAAGTATTAAGTGAAATAACCGATTTAAAAGTATTTTATGATGATGAGTTTATTCTTGTATCTAATGGAAGGTGCGGAAAGGAAAGACAGCTACCTGAATTGCGCAAGCTGAGCTCATGAAAGAATAGGCATGGAACAATACGAGTAAATACAAGTACATACTCAATACTTTTCGATCGATACCAAGTAATTTTGGTATCGATAGTTTTGAACCAAGTACTGAGAGGTGTCAAAAAAAAAAAATACACCAAATTTTTATCGGGATTTTCCTGAACTCACTGGGATTTTTAGGTATCTTTTTAGATTTTTCGAATCTATTTGGGATAATTTGTTATCTTTTTTTTGAGAATATAGGAATTTTTTTCGCAACTATTCGTGATCTACTATTTGGTATCTTTCGTTTTTTTCTTGCGTTTGCGTTTGCCGATTCAAAAGTACATTTTAATCTAAGCTTTGCTTTGCCAGATCTTTCTGGATTTTTTAAACGTTTTTTAGGACTTTTGGGGATTGGTCGGAACTTACTGGGATTTTAGGGAACTGGCTGGCATTTGAAATAATATTAGGTCAAAGATTGCGGATCTGTATACTAGTGTTGCAAAACCATCGAAGGGACCATCGATATTATCGATGGGGCCATTGCTGTAGCCACTATCGATAGTTTTTAGAAATCACGTTATCACGTTAACCTGCGAAAAGCAAATTGTTGTTGCAAAACTTTTTTATTAGTTTATGGAAAATTAATGAATACACTGTTTTGTTTTGAACTTTCTTACATAAACTTTGTTTTATTTTGAATTTTTTAATACTTACTAATGAACGTTCGTAGTGATTCGGGTTTAGGGATCACATTTTCGCAGATTTCACGAAAAATCGGTCTACGATGAATTCTGCGATTGCTGCCACTTATATCCTATTTCCACCTATTTCCTATTTGCGAGAATTTTCACATGGGATGATCGGCAGAGTTTATTTCTTACTTTTTGCCTTTTTACTTTTGTTTGCATGAGCAATTACCCCCTTCAAGTCGTAATCTCCCATTTTAAGTGTGCATAAACTGCAGATAAGGATTGGTGGAAATAAAATATTAGTTTGAAAATAAATGAAAAGTTGTATTTTTTTTTTAGCTTTTAAATCCGTTCAATATAATACGTGTAAATAAAATAACGTTTGTGTATCCCTTTGTCATTTAACGGGTCACCCTAATAAAACTATCGAAAACCATCGATGGAGCCACTATCGATGGTTTTGCAGCAATACTGTACACCGTTTATTAGATCAGCTCATTTTCCCAATACATTTTAATTTTTATATAAAAAACAAATTTAAACGTTAACAAGGAAGAAATTAAAAAAAAAGATTTTTTGTGATTTTTTTTATACTAGCAAATACTCAGCGTGCCTCACCGCGCCTTAGAAGTATTTTCGTGTTTTTTGATAAATAACTGTATTGTAATATTTCATTTATTTTATCAACTAAATTTTTCAAGCAGATGGCAACCCTCCTCGAAAACATTTTCGGCAGTAAAGTTTCCTTAACCTCTGCAGTTTGATACCGATATTGCAATATGTATTTAATTTATCTTATCAAACAAATCAAATTAAAATTTTCAAACATGTGGCAACCTCCACAAAAATATTTTCAGCTTCTTAAACCTCCATCTTTTAACAGCCATATTGAAATATTTACTTTATCTTATCAATTGACTTAAACTGCAATTTTCAAACAGGTGGCAACTCTCTAATTTTTTTCTTGCTATATTTTAAGTTGGACCTCTAGCAATACACCGGTGAAAACTACGTTCAATTTCATGCATTAGTTTTCGAGTGATGTGCGAACAAACATACAGACAGACAGACAAAAATTAAAAAAAACTTTTGATTTGGCTTCTATTGCTCTAAAAAACTCCCCATAATAATTTTTCTTTAATATCTATAATTTACAGACATCGGCCTGTTACAATTTTTTTATATGTATGTATGTAGGCATTAAAGCCTATTCCCTTAAAAAAAATCAAGCTAATTACGATGAAAATCGATGGATAAATAAAAAATTTAGGAATGGTCAAATTAAAATGTGCAATATTTTTTTATATGAAATAGGGGCAAGAAACAATGTTACTCATACGCCATATTGTACATGGCCGTAGTCGGACATACTCGTACATGGCGTATGAGTAACATTTTACATGTTTAAAAAGCAAAATATCCTACGAAAATGACTTGAACCTGAAAAATGGTGTGCAGATCCACAATCTACGACCCAAAATTATGTTTACGTGTCTCGGCCTTTTTTTTGTGTAATTCCAATACTTGAAATTTTCCTTGCAGCGTATTTGGATTTAAAAGCTCGCCAACCGGAATCTAGGCCAGGTTTTTTGCAGACAACCTTATATCCTCGGATTCGCAAAAAAAATTTTCTTTATTTTGATACAAAATTTATTTATTAAACAGATGAGTGAAATTTACTAGTACTACTTGGCTGTTCATAGCCGCCAGGCCGATAGGTAGGACACGAAAAAATAGTCAACCCAACGTTTTCACATTCTATAGGCTTTACACTTTCTTACACTGGTATAGAATTTGTTCATTAAACATATGAGTGCAAAATTAAAAAAAAATAATAATAATAACTTTTAAATATTTCATTAAAATTATACTGGCCAGGATTTTTTCGGCCAACCCACTCACGAAATATTTACTAACACGATAAATTCCATACCAAATAGATTTCATCCATTAAACGGATTCTGATCTTCTACTATAAATGAAATAACAATGCATCAGTAATATGGTATCATTAAAAAAAATACATATAAGGAAAAAAAAAATATTATATTAATAAAGTTTAGCTTGAAAAAACTTAAAAACGTACAACGTCACAGACGACGCGCGACCAACAGCCATTTATTTCATTTACTAAGCATATACATATGTAAATTTCCGTGAAAATTTGTAAAGTTTTCTAATCGACTTCAATTTGATTCACTTTATGCGTGCGCTTACGTGAATTTTCGCGTGAATTTGTATGGTACAAGTGTACTTTGAAAAATCGAAATTTTGAAGCACAACACATTGCCACCACAATCGTTTTCTGATTGCTTTGCACTTTTATTTTACACGCTCAGCAGCGCAAACAAGCAAGCAAAAGCAGTCTCCGCCTTCAACACAAGTTTTCGCTACCTTTAAATGCTGCTATTTCACACTTTTATTTATTTATTTATTTCGGTCAACTTTTACATCATCTTCTACATTTCGAATTGCACATTTGCTGTTTCGTTGGTATTTTCGGACAATTTTCCGCATTTACGTATGTATTCGATAGTTTTGCATCTTTTGAATATCGTATCATTTTAGTGCAACTGCTTGCATAGCCAATAGCACTGACAGACAATACTCAGGAAATTTTCACAGCAGCAGCAGCAATAAAATAAATAGAAAAAAAAAACAAAAAGAGCAAAAGCACAGCTGGTGGATAGAAGAAAACTTAAATACATATAAACACTGGCAGCAAAGATTTCTGATTGCTGCTGCTACTTTTACTTAAGTGCGATACATACACACCAAGAATCATATTAAATGCGATTTAATGCGAGATTTTCCTGCTTTAATCGTCACATAAAATATTTTCATATAAGTGCAAAAACATACAAACAACACACACGCGACGACGTACTACATAGGAATACCACAACGAGACGAAGAAAAATAAGAAAGCGTACGAGTACGACGACTGCTTATGCACGTACTGCTAGCTACCAGACGTTGCAAACGTTTATGAGAATGTGCACGGTGGGGCAAGACGATATAAATACATATATGTACGTATGTATGTACTAGCTAGCTAGCTGCCTTGGTTTAATGTGCAAAACATGAGCCACCAAAACGACTACAATGAGAACACGACAACACGACGGATGGGACGACAATGAGGCGTCTATGCCAATAATGCGGCTGTTTGCCTATCGGCCAGCGACTACTGACTCTGTACATACATACATATATAGGAGCTGCTAAATGTCAGAGAGGCGTTGAGCACACAAATTGTAGCAACGAAAATGTTGCTATTGCATTGTGAGCTGGGAGTAAGTAGGTATGTATGTATGTATGTAGCTTTGAGTAGTCAGCTAACTATTCGCTTTACAGCTCAGCAGCAACAGCTGTTGCTGACAGCAACACTAAGAGCAGTGTCGGTTAAGAGCGTAAAAATCTATGCTAACTAGGGTAAGCTTATGCCATACCAAAATGAAAATGTTTTCCAAGTTACCAACAAAACAGTGGTAAAAATATGCTGAACCACGTCTGGAATTACTAAATTTTCTAAAATTCTCTCACCTAAAGTGTTGACAACCACAAAGTTGCAACGAAAATTGTTCAGTAGTGTCAAATCAACACAGCAGAGTGTGAGAACTGCAAAAATGTTTGGTGAATTTCTTTAGTTTCAACAAAAAACAACAAAGGGAAATGCTTGTTTCCACCCACCCAGTTTGGTAAAGTACCATCTATCATACCTTCGCGCAACATTGACGTGCAGAATAAAATACTTTATCCGTGCATATACATTCATGCGTGTGCAACAAGAACAAGAAGGCAGCAACAATTATATAGGGTGGTGCACATAAATTTCGTCACTCTACGATGTGGTGAGAGGAGCGAAAGC
The DNA here is from genome assembly GCF_013731165.1 of Rhagoletis pomonella. Lineage (NCBI taxonomy): Eukaryota > Metazoa > Arthropoda > Insecta > Diptera > Tephritidae > Rhagoletis > Rhagoletis pomonella. Next base: position 9,443 of record NW_023459630.1, on the reverse strand, counting down.
CTACTGGAATTAAAATTGTAAACTGACCGCTAAGGAGATCAAACCAAAAGAACCTTTTATTTTAGTTTAGTTGAGAATTGAGCAGAATTTATTAGAAAATATTGGATTGGAGGAAGCTTTGATTCATCTCTTGTACTACTTGCTGGTATATATGTATGTACATTAGACCGTACCATCTTACAAGCAAACAAAAAAAAGTTCGGCGTACACCCGACTGTAAGGTATTTTTGATAGGCAATTCCGAAAAAAAAAAATATTTTGCCTTATCCTGAGTTTGGCCCGAAAAAAAAAATGTCCCCGAAAATTTTTCATCCGCCCATAGTAAATATGTACATGGAAACGAAAAGTGAACCGGATCGGGGAAAATCAAACTCATGATAAGGACAAATATTTTTTTTTTTTTGGTTAAAATGATTTAATAATTTATGGCGAGCTTTAATTTACTGGCATTAAGTTGGTGTGGTAATAACTGAGGTCAATGCACTTAGGAACAAAGCAAATTGTATCCTCCAGTCAAGAACATCGAAACATCAAACTTTAAGATTCAATTGCAAAAGCCGAAGATATGACGCAAAATTTAAAAAGGCGATCCCCACTTCCGCCAATTTTTTTTTTCTAAAGGTTGCATTAAAATTTATGTTTGTGTCTAAAGTAAAGCATTTTATTATCGGTTTTAAATTGGTTTACAACCAAGAAAGATACACATATATGTCAAAAACCGATAATAGAAATGCTTAACTTTAGACATAGCTTTATTTTTAATCCAACCTTTAAATATAAAGTGAGCTTTAAAGTTAAAGGTTACTTCAGAAAACGGCCCTAAGTAAGGGGTTAACTATTTTGTCTCACCCTCCCCTGTAAACAAAGTATATAAATAAAAACTATGTTTAAGTTAGTGGGAAAATGTGGGCAGCATAGACCGCATGTGGAGGCGACCTACACGTGCACAGCAGAGTTTTGTTTTGACGCAAAATGCACGACATATGTAATTATGTATGTATGTACATTAGGGTGGCCATCGAACATTTTTTTTTTGTAATTTCAAGACCTATCCCCTAATTTCCTTCCTTTTTAATGAGAAATATTATTGCCTGGTTTTATAGATTATTTAAAAATCATTTAGAAGTCGCAACTTGTCATTTTATGTCAGAAAGTACGGCTTTGTAGATTTATCAGTTTTTGAATGGCGTAGTTTTCATTCAATTTTAAAGATCGAACATGTTGTGAGAAGAGGATTTATAGGTCTTTAAAATAATGTATAATAATCTATTGTCAGACTAGGATTGTTGAGACTTTTAATCGGGCAAATAAAAACAAAAAACAGTTTTTCTAAATATTTTAAGTTTTGACCATCACTTATTTCCACAATTTCAAAATATGTAGTACTGTCTAAACTTAAATCTATTTTCAACTGTATAATAATCTATTGTCAGACTTGGATTGTCGGGACTTTTCATCGGGAAAATATAAAAAAAAAAAAACATTTTTTTCTTATTTTTTAAATTTTGACCATCACTTATTTCGAAAATTTCAAAATATGTAGTACTATCTAAAATTAAATCTATTTTCACATAAACTGAATCAATCGCAATCGCATAAAAATTGTCGAAGTTAGGCGACTTGAATTTATATGTGTGTATGTACCGGACTTTCAGAATTTATTCAAAATTGATATATACATACAATCCCCATTTTGCAAAAAATTAGCTTTGAAAATTATTTTAGAGAAATGATATAAGTGGGCGGTGCCACCCCCATTTTCCTAAAATTGCTTGAAAACCTACTTTTTTGTTAAAAAGCGATTGTATACATCAACTCTCTGACTTAAATGAAAAGTCGCGACCTCTAAATGATTTTTAAAAAATATATAAAAATAACCAATAATATTTCTCATAAAAAGGAAGGAAATTAGGGGGTAGGGTCTTGAAATTAAAAAAAAAAAAAATCTATGGCCACCCTAATGTACATATATACATATGTACCTGTGCATTTGTATCTGCGTAAGCCTGTAAAAATATAATGTATGCAGTTTGAGGAGAATGCACCAGTTGCAAATGCAAAGAGAATACTAAATATGACGACAGCGCAATACGAACCAATTCAACGCTTCAAGAGTGTGAGAGAGAATGGAACAAAATTATTTAGTGCTTTTAATGCTCACGAGTAAAGTAGTTTGAAATTTTCATGCATATAGGAGATATTTAAACTATTTTCAGGAAGCAACTAATAGAGAGCGCGGAATTGAATGAACGTTACCAAGTTTATTTAAAAAAAAAAAAAAAAAATATTTTAACATTCAAAGAGTGGAAGGTATTTATAAAAGCTTTAAAGCAGAAAAAATGTTCTGCTAGTGAAATTTCTGTGGGGGCTCTTAACTATTAGCTGAGCTAATGCAACATATACACACTTAGCTAATAGGTGCAAATATATGTATATTAGGGTGGTAAAAAAAGGATTGCTGCATACATGCATACATATGTACATTTTAATGCATAGACTTTTAAATGGAAATTCGAATGTAAAAATAAAATTAATTTCCATTACCCTTTGGAATACGAAATTGCTGAAATTAAACATAATCAGATGTCCTTGCTTTGAAAAAACGCAAAAAATATGTATACTACCTAAATTACAATAAAATATCACAATAACAACAATATGGGCCACCTTTTAGGTACAACTAAAAAAATTTTAAATACTACTTAATTTTTTGTTATTTTATATTCTTTTTTGTTTAGAACTGAATTGATTGGCGGCCGCTGTGGTGTAATGGTTAGTAGTGCGCGCTACCATTCCGCAGGGTCTAGGTTCAAGCCCGGCTCAACTCAACATCAAAAAATAAAAAAACCAAAAAGGTTTTCGGGGTTATTAAGTATTATTAACATTATTATTATTAAATTGACAGGTGTACGAGGGGCACTAAAAAGCCCTTAGATTGCCTAAGAAAAACCATTTTCGTCGATAATAATGGTCTTATTGGTTTTCAAGATATTCTAGTGTGTTTTACCACTTGTCCGAAACTAGTTCCCAAACTAGCAACTCGGAATTTACTGTCCTACGTTCCTCTAACGCCACTACAGCCACATGAGTTGTTATTGCGAATAAAAAAGCGGCATTTTTTTCAAAATGCTTTTTTCACGAACAATTTTCTGCTGCTTTTTTTTCTGTTTTGTAAGATCCATAAAGCTGATTGGGCTTAAGAAGCAATATCCCTGGACTGCTGGGTGAAGAAAAAGTAAAATCCTAGTCGCCTATCTTAGCTCAACTCGTATTCCTGACAATGAAAGTCCACTTCCGTGAGAGACAACATCCACACCCGGTCCTAATAGATCCGGGCATGCGTATACATCGAGACAACCACACTGACGGTGGTTCCAAGGTCTTCGTTAAGCAAAGAACTAGCCTATAACCGTAATGTCTGATCTATGCAAAGTTCAAAAATTCATATCTTAAAAAAGCTTGAAAATGTCGAGATCCTTTAAGATCAGTTCAAGGTATTTAAAAAAAATATGGAGACACAAATTTCTACCTTTTCAATTTTTTAATTTCAAATCATGTAAATTGTTTTCTTTGTAACTCTTAATATCACTTTTAACCCTAGAACACTAATGTTAGTCAATTCGACTAACATAGTTTATGTTTTGTTGTGAAGTTGCTTGAAAATGTATTTTTTTTAATTGAAATTTCGTTATTCAAACTATAACATAACTAAGAAAATATTAAAAAAAATTACATATAGAATATTTTTGACGATTTATGCTTTAAAACTTAAAAAAAATTAATACTAAATAAATGTTATTCGATTCGACTAATGACACTGGTTTACAGCAAAAATATTCTATGGATGCCACTATCCAATTCCTATGTAGAATTGCCCGGTGATTCCGAAAATCGATTAAATTTTTTTTCTATGGATACGTTTTCGAGATATTTGCAATTTACCGTTATTCAGGCAAATGAAAGCCAATGAAATTCTCCATAAACTGTATATACATACATCACTTTCCGATAGGGCTTTTAGTTGCTGACAAATTAATTAATCATTCCATTTAATGAAAAAATTAAAAAAATCAAACTATAACAGCAGAAAAATTTAAAAAGTAACAGGTTCTGTGCCAAATTTTTGCATCTGTACTAAAGCCTGTTCTGTTACAAAAAAAAATTAAGATACTGATGAAGAAAATCGATGGATAAATTCGAAATAATGGTGGTCAATTAAAAATGAGCAAGATTAAGTATTTGTATAAAAATTTAGCACGAAAGAATGTTACTCATACGCCGCGTACACCTAAGTAACACGCTTTTCTGCTCATATTTCATATAAAAAATCTTTGCGCATTTTCATATGACCACTCACTGACGCTCATCGGCTAGAACAGCACATACGAATTTTGAAAACATGAAAGCATACGCTACTTTCTCATACATAAGCTTGGGGGTTTTAAAAATTTTTAAAATTACGGTCATAAAAATTGCATTTACAACCGCATTACACTTATGTATATCTATGTACCTACATATGTGTGTATAAATTATTTACTATCTAGGTTAACTACTTAACTAATTGCGTTTATGTATCATTGGCTGACTACACAAAACTTAGAGTTCCTCATATTCAATACAATTAATTAACGCCAACAAAACCTTAAGTAAGTAGTTTATTATGTTACAATCACATTTGTAGGTGAGTTGCAGTTGCTTTCTTCTCTAGATGCAGATCCTACATACATACATGCATATATGTATGTACATAGACAAGTGGCTGCAATATCATTCAGCATCGCACCCACTCATCATTATTGATGTACAAAAACATGCTGGAAGAGTACACTTATATTTCAACTGCCACACCAGTATAGACCGACCAAAAGCGGAGCAACATCAACGGAGCATCAAATGCAGAATACCCACATGTATGTATGTATATCATACATCCATATGTATGTACATACATATAGCGAAATAGACAAACGGCGCTTGGTCTGTGCGCGATGAAGTGCATCATATGCATGTACATACATACTTGCAGGTCGCGTGTACAATTTGCGCTAGTTGCTCCAGTTTTTCACTCCAATAAGGAGAAGAAGAAGCAAACAGCGGTCGTCTGTAAAGTGCTGCTATTGCTGCTGTGAAAATCAACAGATTAATGAACAATTTGCACACAAAGGAAGGAAAAGAAAATCAACGCAATAATTTATTAAAAGCATTTTTAGTTAGGAAACGCAAAAAAAATAAATAAAAATACATCTGCAGATTTCACAAAATGCAAATTAAAGCAGACCAAGTAAACATGCAACGATTTCTATTAAGGCAGCAAAAAATTGCATTTCTGTTGGACTATTTCGTGTATCGACAACATGATACATCATTAGATATTTTTTATTTAAGTAGTGAATTTTTATTGTCTTGGCTAGATTGGCAAAGTATAAAACTGTTGGAAAAAAGTAGACCACCCTTGTTTTAAATCTAACACGGTAGATAAGATTATTACAAGAATTTATTAATAGCGATATAAATTACTCCAAAACATAACCTTTTCAATTTTTTCATTTCTTTAAGAGAACCAGTATCCATTTTGAATTAATATTGATGAATTCTTTTGTCACACTGCTCAAAAAATCTGAAAGTCTGGTTAATAAACAATATAAATTCAAGGTCGTATTTAAGAAAAGTCGCCTAACTTCGAAAATTTTTATGCGATTGCAATGAATGAGCTATCAGGTTATTTAAAAATAGACATTATTTTAGATAGTACTACATATTTTGAAATTATGGAAATTATCGATAGTCAAAATTTAAAAAATTAAGAGAAGTATGGGTTTTTTTTATTTTACCCGATAAAAAATCCCAACAAGCCAAGTCCGGACAATATATTGTTATACACAATTTTAAAGGCCTATATATCCTCTTCTCAGATCATATTCGATCTTTGAAATCGAATTAAAAATAGTCATTCAAAAACTCATAAATCTACACAAACGTATTTTCAGACCTAAATCGGCAGGTCGCGACCTCTAAATAACCTTTGAAAAATCTATAAAAATAGGCAATAATTATTCTCATAAAAACGAATAAAATTAGGAGGTAGCGTCTTGAAAATTAAAAAAAAAAGATTTTCATATGTACATATGTGCATATCGTGGCCTGGGTAAAAGATTGTCGTAAGCGCCATTTTGACGATTTTTAGTTCTAGATGCAGTTATATATTTTGAAATAAGGTCTTTCGATTGGTGTTATTAGTTTTTAGATATCTCCTTTAGTTTCCGAGATATTGGGCCGTATGAATAAAAACAAAGCAATTGCTTCTTCTTAAAATTTCTCACACTTTACTCGATTTATTCAAATAAAATTTAAGTAGAAGGTATGCAATTTTAAGAAAAAGCAATTGCTTTGTTTTTATTCATTCGGTCCATTGACTACAACTTTTTCGATTATTTAGTAAAAATTTAGTTGGTGATGCAGTCATATTAAACTAATCAATATCCTTAAAATGGCGTTCTCCATTTTTTGGATATCTCCTTTAGTCTCTGAGATATTGAGTAAAAAGTGTTGTTAATTAGAAATTTTGATCACATTTTGTCGTATTTCATACAAAGGGGCTACCAAATTGTGGACAAATGACGCTTACGACAAAATTTTACTAAAGAAAATCCTTCATAAACTCAAAACTAATTAACAACAAACATTTAAAATTAAATAATTAAGAATTTTGTGAGCTAGTAACATTTTCAGAGACTTTGGAGAAAATCTATCTTCGCGTGTTTGAGAAATTCCATTCCCAACTTCAATCGCGAGTTCCCACAACCTGCCGAAATTAACATACGGCAATCTTTTACCCAGGCCCATCCATCACCACCAGGCACTCAACATTTTAATTCAATTAGGAAGTAACAATATTTAAATTTAAAACCAATTCAAGAATGAATTGACTAGAATTATAATCTGAATTGGCATGGCGAATTCCTAAGGCTGACAAGATGACATTATAAGATTAGTAGCTTCATGGAACTTTGGAATCTACCCTATGGGCAGTAGCGCCAGCGTTTCCAGACGCGCAGGCGTCGCCGATACTTTTTCAAGTTGATCACACCACCACCGACCGCCAAAGCCTTTCGGCGCAAACCTCTATAAGATACATAAGTAGGTATGCATGTTTGTGAAAAATGAAGAATTTCAATGTCGAACTATATAAATATATACTTAAGTGTTCTCTTAATCCTTTGGTAAACCCATCGAGATTGAAGATTACATTCTACCTGTGATTAATGCTTAGCTACAATGGAGTGAGCTGAGAATGTCTTAAAGGGCAAAGGGGATTACAGAGGAAAATATATAAATATGTATATGTAAATGAAAAATAGATATACTAAGGAGGAAAAGTAAATATTTATATAAATACTTATGTAAGTATGTATCTAGCAAAGCGTATGGCTTGGTATGTAGTTACAACGAATAAATGTACTTACGTCGTTGCGTTGCAGGCGAAAGCCGGATACGGAATTGACGGCAATGCTGGTCATTTTTGTTACTTTTCGTTGATTTTATAAAATTGTATGTGTTTGTTGCTACCTGAGAGGAAACGTTGTATACAAAGTCACCACTATGGCCGCCAACGCCACAGCAACACACCTTTCAATTGACGACAACAGCGCGGAATGATATTAAAAGGCAAGAAAGGAAATTCACATAGACGGCACCAAAATTTTGTGAGCACAAAAATTAAAATATTGAACGATTTCTTTTTATGTAATGTTAATTTTTAGTACACGTTTAAAAAACCTTTGTTTTTTTCTTTTACACGATTTTAATTGGATGCAGCGATTCTCTTCAGCAGCAATACATATATGAACCAACAAATTGCAGTGAAGTAGATTTTCCTTGTATATAAATGAATGTATAATAGAAAATACGATAATTAAAGCAAAATACAATTTATCTTTGCCGACTTTCAGGCCACTGCTGCTTATCTTTTATTTTATTGCTGCGCTTTCTCTCACAGCAAATGCGTAGTTGGTAAAACTTATCGTGACCTTTCCGTATCAGTCAATTATTTATCTATTGATGTGAAACCAATTTGGTTTGTTACGTACTTAATCCTTTTCGAAATGGTCTTTGTTACACCTCCAAGGGAGCTCCAGAGCACCTTTGCCGACTAACTTATGTGCATATGTGGGTATACAAAAATGTTCGTGTATCAAATTAATTTCTTTTGGCCCCCCGCATTTTATATAGATGCACTACAAAGTCTGCATATAGAATTTCACTAGCTGGAAAACTTAAGAAGTAACTGCTTGTGACGAACCCTAGTTTATATTTTTAAGATTTCTGATTTTTTATTTGATCAAACATTAAGCCACTGCTTTTATTTTTATCAGCTGCTCCAACGGAGAAGCAAACGCAAAATGCAAAAACTTCAATTTTCTGTTTTTCGTTATCATCGAATCTGTTTTTTTTTTCTCTCTTTTTCTTCTATTTCCCTTTTATACACCTCAATGTCTTCTATGCATTACAATTCGTTTTTCTTTTGTTATTCTTCACTTTTATTTGCTTATTGCATTCCATGTAAAATAAACTGAAAATTCACGATTGATTTTTCTGTTTTTCAGCTGCCTTGCAATTCTTTTTGTTATTGTATTATTTTCCGTGCTGCCTGCAGCGACGTCAACGTTCTCGACGACGCAATGAAACGCTGCAAATTATATTTATACGTAATTGTAGCTATGTAGTTGATAAGTTTTCACAAGTTACTTCATATGTACATACATATATCAATTGAGAACTTGCATTTAATTATATTTTCACTTCCGCGTATGATTTATCTGGTTTTTGCCTATCGGCAAGAATTCTGCAGTGACGAGTATCGACCAAAATGCACAGCCAACGCAAGGGTTCGCGAATACACAAAAACACACGCACGCACACCGTCCAACGCAATTAACACATTCACGTCAATGAATTTTTCCAATTTGCGCTTCGAAAATTTTCTTTGCCACAAAGGCTATCATCAAATTATTATGCACAAACCAGCTACATATACAAACACAATTTGAAAGCTTCGAAACACTCCGATAGTCTGCAAATCTTTCCCCAACAAACTTTCAAGAAAATCTTTCCAATTTGATCTGATAAAATATGTACATGCAGATTTTATTTTTTAACTCTCTGCTGATCTTCTGTGCGCAGAATAAATGTGGAGTAGATACGCCAAGTAGTGAACGAACGTCGTCGACGACGAGTGACAGCGAATTGAATTGCTTTCGCACTGAAACAAGTCTTCACAGCGAACGAGATTCCCTGCTGGTTCTGTTTTTCACATTTCCTTTTGTTTATGCACGGAATTGAAAGTAGCCCGACGAAAAGTTTAAAAACGCAGTAGATAGGCGGCATAAATGTGATAATTTCGAGCAAGACTCACAATCAAATTCAACAACAAAGCAACTTCA
>NW_023459629.1:32929-52267 GCF_013731165.1 Rhagoletis pomonella | reverse complement strand
CCCCCTTTCTCATCCTTGAGAGACTTTAGAAAGTTCAATCCCGCCATGTTGATGCCCACGTTTTTTGTGTCTAGACGCTTCATAAGAGGGTTTGCCGGTAATACGCCCTCAGGTGGCACGTAGGCAACGCAAACAAAGGTTTTGGAAATATCATTGCCCTGTGACACCTTAAAATCTACGTCTAGAAACGACTTTAGACCACCTGCCGTCGAGCTTAGTATTCGGGTGTTGGCCTTGATCGCTCTGTTGGACACCTGCTTAGGCTCCATCTATTTCGCTTTGGTAAGCACAATGTCGTCCTTGGTCAAAGCACGTATTTGGCGCTCCTGTGAGGTACTCAAACTTCTTCCAGTTTTCCTCTATTCCTTCGGAACTATGAAGTGTTCGTAGACGCCTGAGTACCGAGATCCTGGCTATCGCCCTCCGTGATTGGTTCGGGTCCCTGATTACCAGGCGCTAAAATGGTGGTAGAACCCAGTGAGTTTAACTTGAGTGAGGCATTAAGTCTCTGTTCAAGGTCTTCCTCAGAACTAGTGGGCGTACGGAGTAGAGAAAATCCCCTGACTCGGTGATGTTGTTTTTGTTTATTTCATAATACAAGTGTTGTTCTTTTGAAATGGGAAAAAAGTGTCGGTCCGCCACTCCAGTGCTCTCTTTTGATGGTAAGGCTGGTTACACAAAGGTAATAATACGCATGCGATGCTCATTTTTCAGTTTCCAGCATCATTCAACCATCGGAGCGCTTTCAATTACCTTAATTTGGGAACGGGTACAACGGCATTCGGCGTGGGAATTTGTGTCGCCCCTCCTTTTTCTCAAACCGGGCTTGGGACCATCCATGGCAGTGTTTTTTTTACCTAAAAACAACGTGTAATGAATGAACTTCCTAAACAAACTTAAAATGCGCTTTTCGGTTCTTGCGACCATGGTAATGCCAAGGTAATTATTTTATCTGAACTCTCCATATCCAAGCCTTTAAAATACCGTTAAATTAATTTGGATATCTCTTCTCATTTTCGAGAACATAAGAGGGCGCCCAGTGTCTTCGTTTCCAATTCATCCAAGCTAGCTTTTGCCTGCGCCAATTCATTAGCTACATCATTGCCTTTAATATTTCTACAACCGGGAACCCAGGAGAGGTAGACGATCATTGACTGAGACAATGAGCGTGCATTTGTTTTGCGTTTCAGGCTGTAAGAAGCGATTTGGAAGCCGATAGGTACTAGACTTTGTTTGCTAATAAACTGCTAAATATTGGAATGGAATTCTTTACAAAAGTCAGAGGATCTCGAATAATAATAACATTTTAACCTCATTTTCTGTACTAGATATACTATAATTGTTATCTTTTGCTTTAGTGAAAATGTTCTTATTTAAAATGTGACCCACAAAATGCACCTGCACACTCTGCCTATATCCATAGTAAATCAGGTACATAACTATTCGATTTGCGTGATTACAATTTCCAATTGCACATTCTCAAAAACACTTACACACGCAAAATCAAAATGAATTACACTATTCACCTATTCAGAATACATAACGGCCGCATATAACGCTAACGTAACATAAATTAAGCTTTCAAAAAATGAAAAGTGTTAAAGTGGCCACAGCGGCAACCGCTGCACCGAAATATCATAACCCATTGACTGAACGTAAAATGACGCTAAAATATCATTATGAATTTGAAAAGAGCGCATTTTAACATTTTACATGCATTTGCGCACACAAGCATACATAGTAAATGGATTATATCCGAAACCGCTGCAGCTGCATTTTACACTCACTGCCTTCACTTTGCTTGAGCTGACTTTTGTATTAGCGCCTAGTAATATGTATGCTTGTGCGTGTTTAGTTATGTGAATTGAAAGGCTTTGCCAAGTCACCTTTAAGCAAGTAGCTACATACATACATACATATGAATGCTAATGCACACCCACATATTTGCCTACATCCTTATAAGCATACACATTTCCATACATACTACATACATATGTATGTATGTTGTACAATAATAATGGCAAAAAGCTGACACTCGCTAGGAACTTAAGTTGGCCCTGTGTAGCTTTCATTTGCTGCAAAGCTTTTGTACTGCAGCTTATCTCTAATATTATTGCTTCCCTTTTCCCACGTCTGACGTTATCTTCTACCGCTTTTACCTATTGCTAACTTAGCTATGTTGCTACTGCCACAAGCTACCACAAGCTTCTAGCGCTGCTACCCTGCAAGGAAAGCTACTTACTAGTTGTGAACTAAACAACTACCAGTTTGCTTTTAAGCCCAACTAAGTAGTTCACGTTCCATCCTTTTTCAATCTTAGCGACTGTTATATTTAACATGATGATCAGCGTTGCCATTTTAGCCGTTTTCCGGCTAGATTTAGCCGGTTTTGATAGCAACTAGCCGGAGAAAATTCGATCTAGCCGGCAGCCGATTTGTTAGCCGGTTTGTAAAAAAAAGTTAGCCGTTTTTAGCCGATTTTACTATTTGCCTAATTTTCAGGTGCAAAAAGTAAACAAGTTGTTCGAAAGCAATAATGCAGACCCAATGAAGATTTTTAATGAACTCAATGTTTTACTTTCGCATCTATGCTCCCTAGTGGTTATTAGCGCGGACACATTTGATCCTATATGCTTCCCGTTGGAACCATACCTTGCTCCATTTCCTCAGTTTTATCACAGTTTTGAAGAGTATTTAAAAACAAAAGTAAGCACAAACGCTTTTGACCACGAAGCCGAGAAAATAATTCGAGAAAATGGTCGCTATTTTATTATCACTTTAATAAAGGAATTACGCCAACGCCTCCCTACAAATATTGCCACACTAAAAAAAATTTACTTTTTTCGGTTGGAAATGCATTAAGAGTAATTAAACCAAAAGTATTTGTTCAACTACAGCAACAAAAACACAAATATAATGCCGACGAAATAACATCCATAGAGATGCAATGGCAACGGTTAACGTTACATACCTGGAGTAATTTAGACTCAACTGTAAAATTTTGGGCCGAAGTTTATCAATTTCGAAATGCCCTAGGAGAAAACCCTTTTGCTGACCTTTGCAACCTAGTTTTCTTGTTTTCCCTATAAGTAATGCAGAAGTAGAGCGAATATTTAGTTCAATGAATATAATAAAAACTAAGCAAAGAAATCCAATGTGCGTTAAAACGTTAAACTCTATTTTATATATAAGATACGGTTTAAAACGTGAAGAAAAATGCTGCCATAATTTTACTGTAGATGACGATCTCTTAAAATTAATGAATTCAGGTGATATATACAATAGTGATTCATTTGATGATGAGGAATATACACTCGATATAAATTAATGGTGTTAACTAGTCTTTCGTTTCTTGCGATTTATTTAAATAAAGCATGTGAATTTTCACTAAAACATTTTAGCCGTTTTTTGCCAGAGTCTATGTGAAATTTCACTAAAACATTTTAGCCGTTTTTAGCCGCTTTTTTTTGCCAATCTAGCCGGTCGGCCCAAAAAGTTCTGGCAACACTGATGATGATGTCCTACGAGATGTCAATTGTCAGGCTAAGCATCAGCATGTACTAGTAGAAATACTAGTAGCAGCATAAAAGTTGATGAGATCGTGTGCTAGTTCATCCCCCGTGAAAAGCAAAAGTACCTAAGCCATTTTGCTCGCGGCGCTCCATCAGTCGCAATGGTCGACAGAGCAGAGCACTAGGGGGGTAGTACTGAGGTCCACTCTTCAATCCCTGATGCAGAGAAAATTTTTTTTATTAATTTTTTTTTATTTGTTAATTTTCTTATTTAGGGTTTTTATTGTAATTTTTAAATTTAATAAAAAAAAAATATGTTTATTCATTTCTTGTTTTATGACAAAAGTATTTCTTCCCATATGCGTGTTTTTTCTGCGATGAAATTAGATTTTCAAACTTATTATTTATATTTAAATTTAAGTAATTATGTTGATTTACATTGAATTAATTTTAAAAATCCTAACCACCTCCAAGCGAATTCGAACCTGCGGTGGTCTTCACACGACGCCACAGCCCGACATTTGTAAGAAAAGCAATTAATTGCCATTTATGTTTGGTTTTAGCAATTCAAAGGCAGATGGCGCTGAACGCTTAAGTTCTTCGTAATTGTCAACTGCTAGGCCATAGCTTTAGCACATACTAGTTAATGAACTGGTATTTTTACGGACTTGTGTGCCTTTTCACTGCAGGGTACCTTTTGCTTACCAAATACATATGCAGATGAATACATATACATACCTATAGCATGTTATATCCTTAATGCCATTTTCATGTGCATGACATGATGACGACAAATTCTCATGCAACCTGACACTAACTGAGATTCCAACAAATTCCAACCATTTTCCACACTTGGCAAAGCTTCTTTCCTTTACTTTCGCTTTACAATCTTCTTATTTTTCTTCATCTTCCCAGTCGCTTTCTTATTCATGTGCGAATATGTAGATATGTACATTTTCCTTCATTCGTCTTCGTTTTTTTCATCTACTTATGTTGTTGCTTTTGCATAACATTTTAAAAAGTATCAGCACTGTGAGGTGTGTGTGTGTGTGTATATGGAGGCGAGTATGTAGTACTGTGCGGGGTTTTGTAAAACGCTGAGCCAACGACAAACCATTTTAAAGAATTTCGCTCATTTTGCAAATCTCTGTGTCGGTATAAAACATAGAAATAATAGAACATGCAATAAAAGGAAAAATGAGAAAGTGTCAGTTACACTTAGAATAAGTACAATTCACAGTTATACAAACCCACGTAAGTACATATGTATATTTAGCTATATGCATGTATGTATGTAGTACTTATATGTGAGCAAGGACATGTAACTTCTCAGCGTCAGGTGCAAATTACATAAATTGTGGATTTAAAATAAATTATAATTTTTGCGGCGAACTGGGACAAGTCAATGGTTGATTTATATATACATACATATGTTGTACAAATGTTTTACCATTTTTCTCTTTTTTGATAAATTTAATGGAATTATAACGTAACCCTGTACTTAACGTTATGGGAAGGAAACTTTTTATAGAATTGAAGAATATTTGTTTACGATTTTTTTCTCCGAAAAGCAAGTTTACAGAGGAAATTTAATATTGGAAATTTGCAACAAAATTATTTTTCGCGCATTTTTTACGAAAAATTGAAGTTGAAGAGAGAGAATCTAACATGTACATATGAAAATTTCGGAACATTTTTTACAATTTTTTCTTGAACAAACAGAGGTTTAGAAGATATTTAATGGTTGAAATTCGCATCTTTTTTATACATACATTTTTTTCTACGAAAAATTGTCTCTGTAGTTTTTGTACCAGAAAAAGTTGGATGATTTTTTACGATGATTTCTTCAAAAAACAAGTTTGTAGAGGTAATTTTAAAGTGGAAATTTCCAACAAAATATTTTTTTTTTATTTTTTCTTTACAAAAAATTGTCTGCGTAATTTTTCTACCAGAAAATGTTATGCCAAAATAATTATTTTCAAGCAAAATTCTTATCCAAAATAGTTCTTAGATTTTTATGATTCATAAATATTTCTTTAAGAAGGAAGAAATTTTTCTACTAATAATAATTTTTTCAATATTTTTTTATTATATTATCTCTGTAACTTTTCTACCAGAAAATGTTTTGCCAGAAGAATTTTTTTGAACATTCGATGAAAAACAATCCTATAAGAAAATTTTGTAAATATTTTTACGTTTTTTTTCGACAAACAAGTGGAAATTCGAGAGAACATATTTTTTATATTTTTTTATCAAAGCACCATCTCTGTAACTTTTATACCAGAAAATGTTATGCCAGAAGGATTGTTTTGAAGCTAAGTTCTTTCATTTCATAAAAAATATTTCCTAGATGTTTAAGCTTTATAAACATTTTTTTCGGCCGGAATTCTTTATAAATATTTTTTTTTTATTCTATTATGACAGCAAGCAGATATTCGTATTCCCCGACTTTCGCGCGACACACATGCGCACAGTGTTCTCGTCGTGAAGTGTGCTCTGATCATATGTGTCTCTGCTGAATGGCAACTGATTCCTGGCTAAAAGCTAGTTTGTCGTCCGTTAAAACTTCACGTAGTAGTGTGGTGAGACGCGCTCGGGTAGGACCTAGAGACCGCTCTTCCTATTTTGTCTGACTTTTAGGAGATTATTTTGAGAGAACTGATCCTGGCTGCCCGCGACATGAAGGATAGGCCGGATGTATCCATAGTCCGTTCAGGCCTTACTGAAAGCACATTCTTACAATCAAGGACAGATTTTCATTTTGGCTGCATTTCTTTATTCATTCTGAACGTTTGGAATAAGCTTTTTTGTTTATTTATTCTTTAGAACGTTCCTGTTGATATGTTGACGTATATTTCAAACGCATTCTGTTTATTCCGGCTGTGAAATGGGATTATCCGGAATGTATAAAGAAACGCAGCCTTTATTTTCGACAGATTTTAATTTTATATCCAAATAATATTATTTTGAAACTATTTTATACATTTTCTTCAATAATCTAGCAAGCGGATTATGTCTTTTACAAAATGAATTGCTCAACGCCTATAAGTATGCAATAATATTTGTATTTGTTTATTGAGTCTATAGTTCCTTTTACATTCATAAGAAAATTTCCCAATACGACCATTTATTTATTTATGTGTACATATTTGTGGTTGTCTGCAGTTTAAATGCAATTTATTTCTTTACTTAAAATAAGAATATAATTTTTTATTTATTTTTTATATGTATTTGCGAGTATTTCTTACCAGCTTTTATGCTTGCCAAGCATTGTTTGTGTAATTGAAAATGTCAACGCCACAGCTTAATGCTTCGCATCTGTGGCTGGTGGCTGGTGGCTAGTGGGCAGCGGTTACTGGCGAAAAGGCGATTGAACCCGCACATACGCACACACACACACACAATTTGTGTATGCAGCCCGTAAAGCGTTGGAAGGGTATAGTTTTTGTGTTGAAAAAAAAAAAACAGCAGCCACTTTTTTACATTTAACGCAGTGCAACGCCTCCAAAGCCCGCACGCAGCACTCAGCCACCCATTATTGCTATTGTTATTTTGGCTATCGGTGGCAATTATGGCTGTTGATTTACTACACTATTGAACCCTTTAGTTATTACATTAACGACTTTTTTTCGGATTATTTTCAACACTTTTTTAAGGGTTTATCGCGCTTTGTGTGCAATTTTTCTGCGTTGGCCATTTTTTCGACGCATTCGTTTGTTTTTTTATAATTTTTTGTGTTTATTGCACGTCTGTATATTTTTATGCATATTTACATCGTTTGCGCTCTCGTTAGGGAATTGTCGGCCAGTCAATTCACTCATTCATTCATTCATTTACTGCCGCAAGCCATGAATGCAATCAATGCATTTTAGTCTCAACGGGTTTTTTATTGTTTATGGCGTATAACCGCAGGGTGTCGTAAAGCGGTCATATTTCCTACGTACGCGCACGTCATGAATATTAAAGTAGCAGAAAAGTAGGCAATATTTTTTTTTTTTTTTTTGGTATTAGATTAAAGAATAAAATTGGACTGGAAGAATGTAAAGTAATACAAAATAACTTTAAAAATATAATGTTATATTGAATAATTTATATCCGGGTCCAAATTATGACCGATTTTGATATTTTGAAAATTTAGGAATTTGTGCTTTTAACCCGTTTATGGCCATATGTAAGCCCATATGTAAGGGTTAGGAAAAAATAATTGGTCGCAATATTGTTTTAAATTTAAAAAGTAAAAATGTTTTCTTACCAGAATTAAAAAAAAGTATTTCAAAGGTTTATATTTTAATGCTAAATATAAAAAGAATTTTTCTGAAAATTTAATTATAATAGCCAGTTTCACTAAAGCAGTTTAAGTGAAAAAAAAAAATTATTTGAATTTAATATGTAAGCTGACAGAAAAAAAACTATTTTTCGCTTAAATTGCTTTCGTGAAACCGGCAGTAAGAATGATTTTTTGAATTAGATTTTTTATAGAAGCTATTATTTTTTTATTTAATGTTAAAAAAAATCTGAAAATTAAATAATAAAAATCAATCTTTTTATAGAAATTATTATTTTTTTTAATATCTTTTTTTTTTAGAAGTTTGTATGATGTATTATTATCGCATCCTTACATACATATTTCTAGTATACCAGCAACAAAAACAATATCAATAATGTCATCACGTTCGGTAGACGAAAGGACCGGTTGATCTGCAGGTCCTTCGAGTAGACACCGGTTCCGGTTCCTTGTTCCATCTTTGAACCGAGAAATTAAATTAAATTAACAAAAGAAAATTAAATTAACAAAGGAATAACAAATTAAATTTAAAAAAAGAAACAAATTAATAAAAAAAAATTTTAAAAAGTATATGAAATTAAAAAATATGTATATTTTTCTTTTTTATACAACAAAGTTTAAAATCTAAAAAAGAAATAAAATATCAACTAAAAAACTAATAAAAAGTAGATATTTAAAAATGAAAAAATAAAACAAAAATTAAATTAAATTAAAAAGATATTCTTTTTAAAATAGTATCAACCAAACCATTAAAGGAAATTGAATTAAGAAAAATAAATAATTTAAAAAAGAAAATAATTATATAAAATAAGTTTCTAAAAATTAAATTGTATTAAAAAATATATATATAAATGATCTGAAAAATTAAAACAAAAAAGAAAAAATGTAGATTTAAAAAAATAAAAAAATTGTTTGCTGCAGAACTCGAACTCGGATCTCTCGATTGGTACCACGACCCACGACTGTTAGAGTGGCTCGAGCTAAATTACAAGTGTTTTCTCTCAAAATAGCTTTTCACCACAAGTGGTGAAGGAGAGTGCTTATTTTCTAAGGCCTTGGTCTTTCGAACTATCTTGCCATCTGTCTTTCATTTGTTTTATCCAGAATTGCCCTGTAAATTACCACATGCAAGGGTCCTACTTAATGGCTCACCGAAAACCTAAAAATTAAGAAAAACGGGCTGCAAAAAAATCTTAAATGTAAGAGATAACCAATAAAGCGATGATAGTTGCACAATTCTACAGCATTCTAACCCATTGATACTAGACTAGATGTGTGTCTGTCTTTTGGCAATTTTATTGCTTCCGATTTTTAGTGCATTCTTTGCTTGGTGCTCTTATCCTGTCTATCGAAGCACCGAACGATTTGTGTTTCTATGCAATTTAACTCTTAACCGCATGTCCTTGCCAGCGGCACACGAAAAGTTCGTTCTAGTTTTTCTTAACTTGTTTTTTTTCTTTCATTTTCTCTTTGCCGCATTTAATAGCATTGTTTTTTAAATGATTTTTCTATTTTTCGGTTTGTGTTCCCTTTGCTTTTATAGCAATTATTTAACGGTTTTGTTCGACTGCTTGAACAGCAGACTGATGTACGCTTCCTCGAATTGGCGCAATGGACCGTGTCCTTCTCCCTCATTTGCTTGAATGCCTAACACTTACACCCCAGTGGGTTTGTATGTTAACTCTTTTTTTTGTCCTTCTCACTTTCTTCTAGCTATCGGATAAGTACCGTTAGTTTGTATGGCCATTTTGTGTTGTCGTTAGTTTTTTTTTTTTGTTTTATAAACCCTTACTATTTATGCCTCTTTTCACACATCCTTGCCACCGGCTGCAAATACAATATAAAACTTTTAAATGTCCTTTCGCTGACTGTCGCATCCTTCTTTATCTGCAAACAAATGTTGGCAATTGTTTTGCCATTTTATTTTGCACCCTTGTACCGTCGCAATAAAATCAGCATTGGCTTGTGTCAGTTCGCTCGACATTCAAGTGCCTGCTCCTACCGTCACTGCCTCGTGGCTGTGTGTTTTCGCTGCCACCGCCAATTTTGCATATTCGAGTATGTGGAATTTTTATTATTGCCGCTTCAGGCCAAGGCTAGGGTGTTATTATTGCCTGCCCAGCTGACTCTGCAAAGAGCGCCGTATGCTGCCTGCTTGGCTACCCGGCGCCATCGCTTTCTGAACCCACGGAAGCAGCTACTCGAGGCAATTTTCTATGGCATGTCGCTTGATATTCGTCTCAATGGTGAGCCTTCAATGCTGCACAAAGCTACATTTATTGTTTTCTGTTTCTCCATCTTCGTTCGTGTTTATTCATCGGTAGATGAGTGTGTGTCCTGTGAAACGGATGTGTGGTCGCGCTGATAGTAATTTGCAATGATTTAAATTTTATGATGATATTATCACAGTTACTCAGTATTTGGGGTACAAATCGTGCAAGCGGACTACAAGAAATTGTATTTAATGAAATGGTTTTTATGATCTTAAATATACATATGTATACCCAGTATAATCTAATCGATAAATTAGTCGATATAATGTTTGATAAATTTTTCAGAAATCAGAGGCGTTTTTATCGATATTTTTATCGAAAAATTTTTTTAAATCGTTATCGCCAGTTTTTTTAATATTGTTATCGGTATCCTTTTCTTTATCTCTACATCGGTGGGCCCTTGTAGATAATCTTATTAGTATTGCTTTCAACAGATTTATCGAATTATTTATCGATATACATATCTTTCACAAGTTTATCGCTGCTGCTATAAAAAATTTTATCAGTTACGATATTTGTTATTGCTATCGATATAAGTATTTGCCGAATAATGGATGTGAACATTGTTATTGGCTTTTTTTGTCCACAAGTTTATCGATATTATTACCAATGTTTTTTTCTAGATATCACTATCAAAATAATTATCGAAGTGCAGAAATATTTCAATAGCAAAATTTTTTTGGAATTTCCAGTATCGATCCTCGTTTATTAAGAAAAATAACTCTAACTTTTTTCTAACTTGATTATTTCGATGCCAAAGTTTTCTGAAGAATCAGTTTACAAAATTTAATTTTCATTTTCTATTTTCATTCGATTTCTCATTCGAGTAGCAAAAAAGAAATTGCAAAATATTCGATTTCAGGAGCTTTTTGCTTCATCGACCACAAAACAGCTTAAGAGGACATGTAGAGACATGTCATAGGAAGCTGTTCCTTAATATTCCCAAGAACTTACTTTGAATTCAGTGGTGAGAGACGTTTCCTTACATATCCTTTTTATTACACCGCCTCCTTTTATGTAGTTAGGATAAGTTTTTTTTTCGGCGAACAACATCAAGGAAATAAGCAAACACCTTAAGGCTTGACAACAGAAAAGCACCTAGAAATCTGACATTCTCTATTATTGTACACAACGCTCAGGAGCAGTTAGATTATTATAACGAGGAGGACGACCTGGAACCTCTATTGTTTGCTTTTCAAGGGTTTTTGGGATCTACTAAACGAGCGTCAACTAACCTCCCGCCAAGAACCGGCATCTTAATGTCGTTGGAGGTTTTTAAACCAATCTGAGTTGGTAGGCTTGGAATTTCGAGTTAAGTGTTGTACGTGGGCCACCGAAAAAAATTATATTGTTTCTAATAAGGAAGAAATGGGCATTGCACTTTCTACGGGTACCATTGCCTAAAAATTTAGAAGAAATCCGACGCTGGTACCTATTTCTTTGACTTACAAATGAGGCAGTAATATCATTTTCTGAAACAGTTCGAATTCAAAGTAGTAAAGTCGAGAATGGTTAAGAAATGTTGTGCAAGGCTAGTATCCCGCCACTCCACGTTTTTCTGAGTTTTCGGACATAGCAGTATAGCCATAAATATATAAACGCAAACGACCCTTGGACTAAACGGGGCGACAGTGAAATCCCTTGAAATGTAAATATTGGACTACCCCGATTTCATCTGGTAGTATTTGAATTGACACTACAATGGAACAACTCCGGTTATAGAGAGGTTGCTTTTCCCTGCACTCGCAGAGGTCATTCACAATGGACAAATAGCCTCCGATAGGAAGTACATACATATATAATATATACCTGAGATCAATATTATATATAAGAAGGCTGGATCGATAGAGAGACAGCTCAACTTAGATTAAATAAAAAGAATCCCAATCGACAAATCGATTAATAATTCGGATGAGCTTCTCCTCCATTTTGTGGCTTGTATCTTGACCTACAGTTTTACGGCCCCTTCGAATGGCATATCGCTTTTTATTAGAACCTTTTTCATGGCAGAAATACACTCGGTGGTTATCCATTACCTGCCTGTTGGCAAACAATTTTTTCTAATTTAAATATTGCTCGGATCAGGGATCGATCCCAGAGCCGAAAAAATGGCTTCTAGGAGGCCTCCTTTTTTAAATTTTTCCGACAGAGAATGTAGCTTATCCAACAGATTTTGGAAACATATATATATTCAAGAAATATAAGGTTAAAACTGGAAGGTCTGAGGCAAAAAGTGTCGAAAAGTCCCCGCTATGAGAAAAGGGGTCGCTATCTTCACCTTAAAAAAAAAAATACCAGAAAATCCTAAGGCTGGTCTAGTTTGGTTCATTTCAGTTGGTGCGTAAACCAAGTCACCGACAGTAACGAAGACAAAGACACCAGATATCGCCCATCCGGTAATGAAGTAAACCCGGAAAGCAATCAACGTTTTTTGGTTTAGTCCAAACATGAAGCCAGCCAGCAGCAAGCCACTCAATATTCTTAATTTCAGTTAATAACTCAACAAATACAAGGATAAATGTGACAACAAAAACAACAACCATAAAAAACGTGAACCTGACTATGTTGATTACCACGACGACGACGGCAGAGCAGTAACGGTGTTGCCATAGGGCGAAAAACTTATAAGTGCAAATATTTACAAAAGTACACCACACTCACTCACACGCAGAAACACGCAGAGGGAGGGCAAGTAAATAGCTTAAGTCAGAATTGAAAGATGAGTAAAAAAGTGGCATAGAAAATGCGGAAAGCAGGTTACCGCTGCAATTTGTATTTTGCCTACTTTCATACCACTTTGAATGAACCAATCTTTGGGAGTAGATAAAGCAAGCTACAGCGAGCAAGGGGAGAGCAACTTTGAATGACCGAACGCTGGCGGGCATCATGACAATTACAGCTGTCGGTTGACGCTGCTTCAGTTGTTACGTTTTGTAGCTGATATTTGCATACTTTGTTGCTTTGAGTTTGCGATGAAACGAAGAAGAAGAGCGCAGAGGGAAGAGTGGGGATGGCAACCCTACATTTCACCACAACCACTTCACTTTACCGTTCAAAGCTGCCAGCGAAGTTTGTATGCTTGGCAACGCAAACACATTCGTGATGAAGAGCAAATAAAAGTGAAATGCATGCGGAGAAGACGAAGTAGAATTTGTAAGTGATGAGCTTCAAAGAAGCTCAAAAAGAGGGTGGGCGAGCAAATCGGCTAAGTGTTATGGCTTATTTTTGACAGATGCTTGGTTGGAGCGTTACCCGAACTCCGGTTAAGCGAGGCGAAATGCAGAGCAGGAAGGAAGTGGAGCAAAGAGGCAATTGCTGCAAAGAGGTAAAGCATGCTGCTGGGTAAAAAAAAATTGAAACGATTTTGACCTCCAGCGATGATGTTGTGAATTGTGTTTTTTTTTCTTCTTCTTCTTCTTCTTCTATGAGTAACCGTGGTAAAAGGATGCGTAAAGCGAAGCTAAAGTAAAGGCTCTGTGTACACACAGCGCGTAAGTGTTGCAATTCAACTTTCTTTTAAAGCTATACAAATAGACCTAGAATGAAAAGGAGGATGAAAGAAAGGCGAAGCTGCATATGTGCTAGCACGTATAAGCAGATGAGCCGAGCAAATACGTTATTGTAAATGAAATGGATTAAGTTTTCACTGAAGGAAGTCGAACACTAAGTCAGCATACTGTACAGGGTTGGATGAAAGACGATTTTTACAAAATAAAGCGTACATAAAAATCCTGCAGTTACGTGTGCAATAATGGGCTCTTTGAAAATATTGCCGAGCCGCATACTCTTAAGCCAAGTTCAAACCACACCCTCAGCTGAACAAAAAGTGTGCTACTGGCCAACGTACTCAGGGGTAGATAACTCAACGTATAAGCCAAAGGTACGAGGCAGCGGCCAGTCGGACTAATCGATCCGCTTCCTCATTTCCTTCGGTCTTGATAACCACAGCAATTGGATGATATTGTTCTCAGCCAGAGCGTTAAGTCTCTCTACATACTCCCGGACCAGTGGGGATTAGATCTCTAAGAAGGAGATAGCCTTGAGTGCCGCCTGGCTGTCGCTTAATGTTAACTAGAACCCTGTCGCTTCGGTACTTCTTTCGAAGGTTAATCTCAGCACACAGACTGATAGCATAAAAGATTCCCAGGGGCACAGAGAGCTTCAGACTGGTACCGTAAACGCCGGCCACGATCTCCTCTGGAAATCGAGAGTAATCGGTATACCACTTTAGTGTGCTTACCTGAACATGCCTCTCCATGATAGACGTACTCCAGGTCGCCTTGCTATGTGTTTCGACCTTAAAGGAGGAGGATAAGTCCCTACTTCATTTCTGTGCCGACGCAGACCGCGACCCCCTCCTGTGTCAAGTTTCTCATCCCCTTTAGGGTCCCTTTCTTGGTAAAAGGGACAATATCTGCCTTTGAAGGGTTCAAACCCACATCCGCACACCACCTTTTTCTCAGGCTGAGTCCTCTTTGGACGATGTCGCCGAGGGTACTTGCAAACTTCCATCTGGCGATAGTCATTATGTTGTCCGCGTACCCTCGGCAGCAGTCGCTCTAATCAGTGAGTATCTGTAGGTATTCGTCCACTACTAAGCTCCACAGGAGAGGAGATAACACGCCTTCTTGCGGGCGCCCTTTTGTCGTTTGTAGTTGAACAACGCTGTCACGGGTGCCAATGTAAACTGGGTGAATATCTGCGGTTTTAGATTAGCCTTGGAAGCGGGAACAAGTCACCTAGACACTGCGATGAGACTTTATCTACTGTACACGCCTTCGCTGACCCTTTGATTAATCTAGCAGCGACCCATGGCGATTGCCTATCACTTTTATAATTGAATGCCAACTAAATTTGGGGAGAGGTAAGGTTTTCCTAATTTTTCAGAACTCTTGTGGGTTTGGCATGTCTGTTTTATTCTAAGTTTACAAGTAAAGTCGGCTCTCATTTTTTTCATTTAGACATATTAGTTTCATTAAAAGCTCCATTGAACTCGGAGGACGGATCTTTGGCCTGTAAATCCCTGGACTGCCTTTTTTAATTCAATTCTTTAAAATACCACCTAATTTTCTACAAGTTAATCATTAAATAAAAATCTTTATGTGGGCTGCCCGACTCCTGCGATAGCCGTTGATATTTACGGACCTGACATTCAAGACGCTTCCTTATTTCATACATTGTCTCAACCCTTTTCCTACCAGTTCCGGCCGGTAACCTAACTTAAGGCATCAATTCCATGGAGAATTCTCACGACACCGATTCCTCATAGGGTTCCTAGAAAGTGATGTTGACTTTCGTATAAAAAAAAGTGGTCTTTCGAGCTTTCGAAGATCGGTAGCAGACCACCATTTACTTTTCTGTCCTCAGCCTAATCGGCGATGACAACCTCTTTACCTCGGTGCAAGAAAAAAACACTCAAATCCTCCTACCTAAAGAATGTAGTACGCTAAATTTTGCGACGCTAACGCGATATTTGAAAGAACTTAAAACTCGAGGCTCAAGTTGAGCTATTTTTTGCATGCTAATCACACTCTTTATCGAGAGATCTTAGACTGAACTTAAGCTCACTGGCTCATTACACCGGGTCGATCCTTTTCTTTGTTCAGAGGCCTTAGGTTAAACTTAATCTCACTGGTACACTAGACCGGGTCGATCCTCATATGGAAAAAAATTATTTATTCATTTTTCCTGGATCTAGAGCATAAAAAAGGCTTTCAAAAAGCGATGCTATGCCTGTTCTTCAGAATAATTTTAGCCCAATGAGAAGAATTTCGACTACATAAGTCACCCGTATAAAAAGCCAGACCGTCAACAAGCTCTTGGAAAAACGCAACAAAGTAATTAAAGACCAAGGTCTCTCGAAAGGGCACAAAAATAACCTTGTTAATGGACACATTTGCACTTTTTTTTTATAATGGAAGACCCTGTATGAGAAAGCGATTATAGCACATAGAAAATAATAATAACAACAACAACATACTCCAGCAGTGCTACATCATTAACAATGTCATATTTATTTGCGCCAAGAATGCGCTCAATACGCAATCAGATGCACTACCATGATTTCAATGAAGCTAAGAATAAATAAATAAATAAAAAATAAATACGTAAGTAATAAACCACTTGAAAGTGAAAAAGATGCGAAGGAGATAGATAGCCAAGAATACTCATCAAATGCGTTTCTGTCTTTACCACACATAATGGCCGCACTGTATAAGTGTCTCGAATCGACTTGGCCCTACTCGCATCTTGCCACATCGTTAGGCAAATAAGTAGCAATAAAAATTGCAATGTGAATGTGAAGCAGAAGTACGCCAGAAAAAAGAAAATAAATAAATAAAAATCAAATAGTTAAGCGAACCAGATTGATGGCAGTTAAAAAAAAATTACTAGGATTATCTGTTGTTGTGAATGAAATTGAAGCGCATGGACGCCATTAAGGAAGAGCGCTGGCATGAATTTTGAGTGAGTCGCTATTGACAGCACAGTGTATGAATATTAGTAATAATTGGCAATGTTTGCAATATAAAATATTTTCGGAAACAAATTAGAAGTTGTCTTTCATAGATTTACTTTTTCATTTGCAACGTAGAAAAGTGGGCTTTGAATCCAGGTTTTAAGTGAAAAAATCCACTATTGATAAGCTCGTCTCCTAAAAGTAGGTAACAACTGTCTTATGGAAAGCAAGCCGTGCCATCGCAGGGACTCATAGACCGTTTTTAGGGGTTGGATGCAAATAGATGTCGACCTTTAGCAAAGCCCTAGCCCATGAGCTGTCTGATCTAAAACAGTTGCCGCGTTCCAAGCCTATAAAAGGCTTAACCCCCCTATTCCTACGGAAATGACAAAACTCATGGCATATCAATTGGTTTACCCACAGCACCTAAAAACGTGCAAAACATGACTTTACATGGCAACTAAGATAATTGAAAGTCTTTTTTAAAACAATTAAAAAATAGTAGGTAAGATGATTTGAAAGAGTTTGTTTATTCTGGAACAAAAGTCTTACAAAAAAAAAGCTCCCTTGCCAACTGGTATATCATTTTGCTCAGTCGCAATGGCCGAGTGGGCAAAACACTGGCGTGCCATTCGAGAGATCAGAGTCGAGTCATCGGGCAGCGGAATTTTTTTATCTAAATTTCATTAAATTTTTGGAATTAATTGTTTTAAAAAGAAAAAGTACATATGTACATACATACATATATACACATATGTATATATACATACATATATGTATATATTTTTCAATTAAATTTTTTTCTTCATTCTTTAATTTAATACTTTTTGAATGTTTATATGTTAATGTATTCTTTAATGAAATATTTATTATTATTTAATATAAATATTTATTATTTTCTTCTTTAAACTTGTAGTTTTTATTGTTTAAAACAGAAATTTTTTTTATTTCATTTAAGTTTCAGAAACCTATTTTACTATTTTTTCTTTTTTAATTTATTTCTTTTTCTTCTGTTAATTTAATTTTATTTAAATTTTTAAATTCAATTGTTTTAAAATGAAAAATATGTTTTTATTAGATTTTGTTGTTTTTTCCATTTTTCCTAACAAACAAATCGTGGAACAAAGCTAATAACACTGTTGATAAAAATATTTTTTAGATTTTGTTTATTATATTTAATTTTTAAGTGCTGTCTTTTTTGAATAATGGTTTTTTCTTATTTAATTTTTAAGTTTTTAAAAACATTTTATTTGTTTTTTTTGCTTTATTCTTTATTTTCATATTTTCTATTTTTTTATTTAATTTTCTTTTATTCTTTAGTTTTTATTGTTTTAGAAATAGACATATATACACATACATATGTATTTTTTTCATTTCATTTAATTTTAAAAAAATATCAGGCTTCGAAAGACAGTAAAGAGCTTTCAATATAGTTGCCAGAATTGACAATCGCCTTACAAAAGACCTTAGTCCTTCGAAAGACTGCGGTGAGTTGAAAGACAATTGCAAGAATTGCCCTGTAAAAATCTTTAAACTTTTGCTGAGAAAGTTTTTTGATTTTTCCAGCAGAACTATTTCATACAAATTTTGATTGCATAATGTATGTAGGTTTCACCGGAAAATGTAAGAAGGAGACCCCTAGATTCAAACCAAGGCACATTAAACAGGTAGTATCAGTAGAGCAAAAACAACATTTGCGTGTATTTTGTTGTTGCTTCTGGTATCGAAAGTGTCAAAAACTGTTCTGAATTTTTTCTTCTAAATCAAAGCGTGCCATGTGAAATACAAAAAATTATAAAAAATAAAAAATTGAAATTGGAAAAAATAAAAATTGATGCAACTTTCTTTCATAGTAAATTTGTTTGCTTCTCGAAGCATTGATCCATCCTTTACAAGGGCCAGTAATCAGCGGTTGTGCTGCTGAGTTGGGCGAACGTTCCAAAAGCTGCTATTCAATCGCTTGTTTTGTATGGAAAAAGGTTTCACATGCAAATGGATTTTAACAATTCAGAATTTTTGTGAGAAAAAATTAAAAATATTTGACATTTTCGAGACCAAATAATTTGAAAATAAATCAAATCAGCTGCTCTACTGATACTACCTGTTCAAATACCTTGATTCAAACAATTATAAAAGTTTTAGAAATTTTCTTGTAAAACTACTTAAGATTCAGGGGTATTCTCCGAGTCCTTTGCAAAGCCTTGCACGGTAAAAACCGGTTTTTGTATGGCACAGCTTTGCAAACCTTGCAATCCGTGCACCGTGCAAGACTCAGAGAACAACCCTATAGCACCACTGTGCGAATCTCTATTCAACTTAGCAGAAACTTTGTCCTGTTTATAAGTAGATACGTGCAAATGTATGTATGTATGTACACCATCGGCAATCATTTCATGTTTGTCGATGAAATGAGGTGTATTTTTTATATTCTCCTTTACTTGCTTAATTTTTTTCTTATTTGCATTATTTCAGGATGATTTACAAAAAAACATACAGTTTTTGCTCATTCTACGCTTCAAGCGAAAATATTTTGATTTCCCTTACAAACAATCGAAACAATTAGAATTAAATAGACCGTTGGGAGTGATTCAGTTCAGGATTGGCGTAGCCATGTATGTTTGTACGTCTGCATGTATGTGTGCGTATTTTTGTTGTTTGTAATAAATAATGCAATTTGCCTGGAAGGAAGTATGCGCTGAGTGTAGTGGACACTGTGTTGACAGCTGATGAGGTCGGTCATTTGGGAAATAAACGGAAAATATTAAAAAAAAAAAATTTTTGGGGTGATTCAATCCTAGCGTAGGTTTAATG
>NW_023459629.1:0-17929 GCF_013731165.1 Rhagoletis pomonella | reverse complement strand
AAAAAACATTTGGTTAACATAAAACTTGTAATCGAATAGTGTATTCGAATAAACCTTATCTCCATTTCAGCCCATTCACACCAAACTGCTGCCAAATCTTCTACTTTTACATACTCCACCTCAGTGCCGCGTTCAAAAACAACACGCGCATCCTCCACTTGATCATTCGATTCATAAAATTTCGCGAATTCTACCCACAAGGTATGTAATTTTCCAGCTGCTAATTTTGGTTGCACAGTTTGCACAGCTTCGGTGTAGGTATTAATAATCTCATGTGGCTTGCCTTCGTATAACTTCACGCGTTTGTGCCATTCATGCACATTGTGTGGATTCTGACGCAGCAACACGCTATTCAATAGCAATAAACGACGCTCCATAAGATATTCAAAACGCGCCAATCGTAATTCCACATCAATGTCATCTTCCTCGGTTGCATGTGGATCATTTGCCACCATTTCCATGCGTTTATTTAATGACACCTCTTCAAATTGGGCATACTCATCGAAAACCTGCGTAAAATCACGTACTGTTGTAACAGTCTGTATTGCCTCTTCATAAACATCGCGTGCGCGATCAAACAAACCCGATCGCACGTAGTAATCTGCCAAGGAGTTCCAAAGGTGACCCAGCTGATCGGTGTACCTAAAATAAACAAAAGATCGTGCTCTAATTTGGAACAAAGTATTTTTACTAGTGATGCACTTACCTCCTGAGCCCACTGCGTATTATAGCGTCCACATTCAACGAATGCACCTTATCAGGGTTTTTCGAAATCAAATCGCACAGTTCATTCCATAATTGATGATTTGATTTGCCATGTTTCGATACGAAATGCTCGTTGTCCACTACCGATGCCAGTTGTTGTGCTGCTTCATCTAACCGCCCGGCTTCAGTTAAATATTCAATATATTCTTCCGCATCATCTGGGCACAACTTCAAATAACGTCTGTAAACGCGTAGGGCGGTTTCCGGTATATCGAAACGTCGTACAAATTTCAAGTACAGCGGCCAAATGCGATGATGCTGAGTAATGGGCAATGCGCGCAAAGCGCGATCGAACACGTGCCTGGTACGCGTAATGCGACATTGTGCCGTCATAAATACTCCATAATCCATCCAAATACGTGGCATTTTATGCATAAAAACTAGTGCTCTCTCAAAGGTATTATTTACTTCATCATACATGGGATCGTTGAGTGGGCGACCACGCACTTGCTTGCGACGTGTGCGTAAATAATTATACCAGATTTTGTAGCTACCGGGTAACTCCTTGAGTGCGCGCTCAAATACAATGTTCACTCCGCAATTGGGCGCTTTGGATTTATGTTCAATATAGCGTAGCCAATGTTTTACAGAGTATGCATTGCGCAAAATTTCCTCCTCGTAGGGTACATCTTCCTCTGGCTGTAATGTAAAGAACGTACATGGAGTTAGGGGGAAGGGGAAAGTGCAGCTCACAAATGTGGCAAGTGAAAAAAAAATCAAGGTGCTAAAAATTTAGGCACATTTACTTACAAACTCGATATCAACCGCAATTAATGGCTTGTCAATTAGAGTCATATTTGTGGCAACAACTATTTTAATTGCTCCCGCACTATAGAGAAAACTATACACAAAAAACGTACCAAGCGGACGCAAAATTGAAAAGAATACGTTCCCAATTCCAGCACAATCAGCTGTTCGAAAAGATTGTCAAAATGATGTAGTGTTGTAAAATTCAAAAAAAGTCTACACAACGTGAAACATTTAAACTGCACCCTGTTGAAAGAAAAAAGAACAGAATGTGTCAAGTGAAAAATTTCAAAGATGTAATGAAAGAGTTTGCTAATGTATATCGCTAAAGGTGCTGTTAATCGTGGCCATGGAAGCGCTTTTTCGACGCATTACGCTGTCAAAATGCGAAATCGAATGTCTGCTTTTACGTGTAAACAGCCAGAAAGTCCTTTTTGAGATTTGCTGAAATCACTTTTGGAAATAAATATTGCAAGGTGGAACTGCATCTGAAATTACGAAAATCGCTATGGAAAATAATTTAAACTTGTTCGTGCTGCACTAGCAATTTTCATTTTTGCTCCGAGTGCTGTCCACCAAATCGAGTGTTTCCGTGTGACCAAAGAACGTAGATAATCTACGTTCTTTGCCAAAAATTAAACAATCAAAAAGTGTAAAAAAATTGGAGTTGCTTATTGGCCAATTTTTTCGAATCATCGAAGCAACTCTGCAGAAGATGTAGAGTTGCCAAATCTTTTAAAATGTAATCAAAAAGCAACTCTGTATGCTTTGTTGGATATAGCGAAGGCAAACAATCGATGAATGCTTCTGTCGATAGTGTTTCGATGTCACATAAAAATTAAGCATATCAACTTCATTAAAAGCATTTGTTTTTGAATGCAAAAAAGTTAATAAACAGCACTCATAGTGTTAAAATTAATTGTCTCCCCACGTCGGCTTCTGTGGAAGTGATGCTATCATCATACCACTCCGGTATCTAGTAAATAGTAAACAGTTTCACAGTTGCGTTAATTTCTTCTATTTACATATTTTCACAAACTTGGAATAACATAATACAGCCATACCTATGTGCTTTTTTGAAATTCTTTTTATTGATATAAATTCATTCATTTGCGGTTTTTTACGCAAACAGTTGGCGAATAAAATGAGCTAACATTGCCTTAACTTTAGTTGAGTAGGAAGCAGATGAAATTAGCAAGTAATTATCGTTCCCACGACAGTCGGGTCTACGTAACCGGAGAATGACCCAGATTTTTATCTGGCCAAGGACTGTCACTTCAGCAACACTCACCAAAAATTCTTTGGGGTATATGTATGCTGTTACAACAACAACAACAAATGGAAGTAAGTATCGGTGGCATTGGCAGTCATGCGATTATTGATAGAAAACAGGCAATTTTTACAGGTAGCTACCAAGTCCTAACACCTTCAGGCTTAGCTCTTAACTATAAATAAAATTTTTTGTTAAATAACATAAAATGGGACTTTGAACGAAAATCAACATAAAATAAAATACATTATCGCTATGCAAACCTATCGATTGCCACACTACACAATCGATGGTTGTTGATAACGGAGAACCATCGAAAGTATCGATAGTACCATCGATTGTTTGCCAACTCTAGTTGGATAGTTTTCTGTAGATTTTTGACGTGTGCGGTTGAAGTTTTCATTGTAGTCGATAAGCAAATAGAAAAGCCAGTGATAGTTTAACAAATATAAGTAAAGTAAATTTAATAAATAATAAACAAAAACATATATGCATTGTGCACTCATACATTAAAATCAAAGAAAGATTGAGTTCACGGCAAATGTGAAAGACGATACAAAGGACGAAGACTGAAAGATTCACGTATGTATGTATATATGTACATGTTTATTCACTTGTCTCAAAATTCAGTCGGCAAATTATGGTGGAAAATGCTCAAGTTAAAATATGTATAATATATGTAGTAGAAACGATCTAAATTACATGTTATAAACATAAAGTTTAAAAGAAATGCAGCCAAATCAAGTTTCAGGTAGTTGACATTGCCATTATGTACATGTGTACAAATATTGCGCTGCCGTCGCCGCTGACGCGTACATTACAATTTAAAATGATTCTAGTTGATTTGCCCTTTCCGCTGTCTATTTTAAGGTTTAATTTTATTATATGCAAATGAATATTTAGTTAAACTAAATTAATATAAATTAATAATTCATAATCACACATTTCTGACAGCCAATTAGCGCTGTTTGTATGACGCGGCAGAAGATGGACTTTCTCTGAGCAGCGCAGTCGCTTTGTGTGCATTCTTTGTTAATTTATGTTGGCTTGGACGCGTGTTTGCTTTATTACTTTTCAAACTATTAAGTGAGATAACCAGTTTGCTGCATTTCTTATTTTTTATTTAATTTAATACTTATAAGTATATAAATGTTTGCAGATGCTATTAGTAGATTCAATTTTATGGACATACAAATAGGGAATAGTGGGTGTAATGTTAATTCATGAAGTGCATGAATGTGTCATAGCTTGAATTTTCGGTACATTTAGTGGCAAATGTATACATATGTAAATACATAAACTTAACTAAATAAGAACATTTTCCAAACCTTAATTGGTTTTCGATGTTTTATTTTGTACGGTGCAGAAAAAATGTGAATTTGCGTGAAAGCAACTTGTTTTAAACTTAAAAAAACCGAATACGCTGGCGTCCATTAAACTAAACAAAAAATTTTAAGTGCTTCAAAAACAAATTTCCCCAATTCGTGTTGTTGAGTTGGTTTGTGTAGAACGGCGCTTTAAAAGGACGAGAAATAAAACAAAACACTTTTAAGACAAGGACTAAAGGTTAGTATATCATACATTGTCATTCGCCTTATTAAATTAAAATCCAAATTTAATCAAAAGTAATTTTTAGAATCTAGGATATTTATAAAAAAACAATAATTTATTTATTATGAATTTAATTAAATATAAGATAAACCTGAGCTGAAATCGTAACATCCGTTCACGGATCGAAAACGATACGAAAGAAAATTACGTGATACGTGAGGCAGTATAAGCTGAATGAGACAAAGAGTACATTCACGTATGTCATAATCCGAAAAATGTGCTTCCACGTGACGAGTAGTACGATATCGTATGTGACGATTCGAGCCCAGTTATTTGCTTTATCGTCACATGTCCCCCCAGAATATAATTCGGTAGGCCATCGTAAGCCCAAGGAGAGCTCTCAAATGTGCTCCTCTGCATTCCTTCTGGGTGGGCCGAAATTAATGTTTTTCACATGCACATGTTGCTTAAGGGTCACAATTTTGTTATTATTTATCACATGTGCACGTTGCCTAAGGATTACACTTGCCAAAAGTAGGGGGGGCCTCCGCCCCTCTTCTCAGGCAACAGAAATGAGAATTATATTTAGTAACGGTTATAGTCCCTAAGAGCGGCCGGATTCCGCCTACGCAAAAATAATTTGTTCAAGGTCTCCGAAGCATGGGAGCTCCACATTTATGAACAAGAAATGTTATATACCCTTGGCGGCCCTCTTCTTTGGCAAAACGGAAAGGCACAAGTCATTGCCTTGCATGTACTCAAAACAAGCGAAAACGCAAGTAAAAGTTGTGATTTTTCCCCCGGGGCCTAGGAAGTCGCAAGTTACATTTTTGTAAACGGCAGTTCATGCCCTCTCTAAAATGGGGTGTGTGAGGTTTCACTCCCCCCCTGCAACAACACGATCGGTTTGTTTGTTGACCACTAACAAGAGCTAGTCTATAAAAACATTTGGCGTACTTATCCTGAAATGTGTAACTTCAATATTTTAATAGATAAGCATTTAATTTAAAATAATCATTAAAAATAATGCAAAATAAAAAAATAATGTAGTAATTTACTTAACTGCTTAAACAGTTCTAAAGAAATTTTGAAACAGAGTGTCATTTGATGTCAATATTGCATATCCTTTTAAATAGATTAAGAGAATGATGTACCATTTAAAAAAGAAATGCTATAATATAGGTACCTAACTGGTTAAAAAATTTTAACATTTTTTGAAACTGGTGGCAACCCTCTTCAAAAATATTTTCGTTTGATAGCAATATTGCATATCCTTATTCAGTCGATTTTGATGGTTATTAAATAAAAGCATTGGGCCGGCCGCATGCATAAAAACCAAGCAATTGCTTTGTCTTAAAATTTCATACCTTTCACTTAAATATGTTTGAACAAGTAGAGTTCTGAAATATTAAGGAAAAGCATTTACTTATTCGATCATTTTTTGTGTGCATCCCCGGAAAAAGCAAAATCAAAACAAAGTGTAGCCAAAAACATGTCTTCTCCATGTTTGAATAATTTTTGTACACAATTATTTTATTATTTTCATTAATTTTAATCTTACTCAACTTACATACATACATACATATGTAGGGGTTAAGGCCTACTACATTATTCGTCTCGCGAAGATGGCAACTCTATAAACTTTGAAGAAATAAGTAATTAAACATACCTTTGCTTGTTGCATACATTTCCTGATTAAAGAATATAGAAAACGACTTCTATAACTGGTGACCCCGACGATGAATATGGTCAGCGAAGGAGAAGACAGATTTATGGACGCTGAAAACATGCTGCATTTGGGGCGCCTTGCTGTTAAACCGCCGCCGTTTTGGAAACCTGATCCACGTCTGTGGTTTGCTCAGGTCGAGGCGCAATTTGCGCGCGCTGGTATCACGACAGACGATACCAAGTACTACACTGTTGTCGCCGAGATCGATTCGGCGATCTTAATGCACGCCAGCGATATTATTGCATCTCCCCCAACTACGGGCAAGTACGAGGCGTTAAAGGAGAGACTACTAGCTGAATTTGGTGAGTCGACAGAGAAAAGGCTTAAGCGACTTTTTGAGTCATGCGAATTAAATGACAAGAAACCGACTACGTTACTACGGGAGATGAAAGATTTGGCACATAATCGATTGGATAAGAGTATACTGAAGTCAATTTGGTTGCGGCGTTTGCCTCTGCAGGTGCAACAAATCTTAACGACATTGGATGAGGATGTAGAAGTGTTGGCGAAAAGGGCCGACAGCATAATGGAGGTAACTACTACCAACGTAGTGAATGCGGTAAACGCGTCTAACAACAGCAACGTGGAGGTTGCTACCATTGCTGACCTTGAATACAGGCTGGACAGACTCGAGCAAAACAACCGTAATAGATCCCAACGAATGAGACAAGGGGAGCGAAACAGCGCTCCTCGCTTACGGCCGACTACAACTGTACGAGGGGGTTCTGAACACGTGGCTAGAGATGATATATGTTGGTACCACCGTACCTTCGGTGATCGAGCTACTAGATGCAGGTCACCTTGCCGTTTTACGCAAACACGTTCGGAAAACTAGTTAGCCCTCCGTTCAAAGCGGCTACAACGGAGGCTAATCCGTTTTCCAGCCGTCTCTACATACACGACAAAGTTTCATCGTTAAAATTTTTAATTGATACTGGGGCCGAGGTTTCCGTCGTACCCAGGCGTCGCAATGATCGGGTGCAACCCTCTTCGATCAAGTTGGTCGCCGCCAACAATAGTCAGATCGATACTTATGGGAGGAGGAGTATAACGTTAGATTTGGGATTCGACCGAAAATTTACTTGGTTGTTCATCGTCGCCGATGTGTCATACCCGATTATTGGCGCGGATTTTCTCCAACAATTTGACATACTCGTGGACATGAAAAATAAGGCGATTATCGATCGGTCGACTAACTCACAAATTGGTTGCCTTATGACGGAACTTCCGCAAAACATCACTACGTTAAAATGTTCAAACATTTTTCACGAACTTTTATCGCGCTTTGTAGACCTCACCGAGGATAAAACGCCCGGAGGTACGCTGTGTAACGTTCATCATTTCATAGAAACCAAAGGGGCTCCGGTGGTACAGAAGGTACGTCGACTCTCACCGGAGAAATTAAAAATAGCTAAACAGGAGTTTCAGTACCTGTTGGAGAAAGGTATTTGTCAACGCTCAAAAAGTCAGTGGGCTAGCCCGTTGCACATGGTGCAGAAAGCCAACGGATCTTGGCGCCCATGTGGGGACTACCGCAAGCTTAACGCGACAACCATTCCGGATAAGTACCCTATACGCCATATGCAAGATTTTTTTGGAGACTTACACGGCAGAACGATTTTTTCAGTCATTGACTGTAAAAAAGCATATCACCAAATACCGGTGCATCCAAAGGATGTCCCGAAGACCGCAATTTTGACACCGTTTGGACTCTTTGAGTTCAAATACATGACGTTTGGACTTAGAAACGCCGCCCAGACCTTCCAGCGAGTCATGGATGACACGGTCGCAGGGTTATCATTTGCTTTTCCATATCTGGATGATGTATTGGTGGCCTCAGTTTCGCCGGAGGAACACGTCGCGCATTTGCAACAGCTTTTCGAACGCTATCGCGAGAGGGGCCTTGTTATCAATATGGATAAGTGTCAAATCGCTTTACCAGAGGTGGAATTCTTGGGCCATTTGGTATCGCGGAGAGGCATAGCACCCTTACCACGCAAGGTTCAGGGGATTCTCGACTTGAAGAAGCCAACGGAGGTGCACGAGCTCAGACGGTTTCTGGGCGCGGTAAATTTTTATCGGCGATTTCTACCACATGCTGCAACTGTCGAAGCGCAGCTCCAAAAGATGATGGGTCCGTGCAAAAAACGTGACAGGACGAAGTTAGAGTGGTCACCCGCCTCTGAACAAGCTTTTCATGAGCTCAAAACACAACTCGCGAAAGAGGCGTTAATTACATTCCCGGTGAGGGGAGCCACCATCGCGTTGTCGACAGATGCTTCCGACGTTGCAATGGGCGCCGCACTTCAACAGTTAACTGATGGCCAGTGGAAACCGCTGGGTTTTTTTTCCCAAAAGTTCACTGAAACCGAAAGAAGGTACAGTACGTACGACCGCGAGCTGCTGGCGATACACAGGGCAATTCGGCACTTCCGATATTTTTTGGAAGGGACTCAATTTATCATCTTCACGGACCACAAGCCGCTGATTCAAGCTTTCGAGCAGAAGTGGGAAAAGTTGTCCCCACGGCAGACAAGACAATTGAATTTTATCAGTCAGTTTTCTACGGACATACGACACATCAGCGGAGCAAGCAATCTGGTAGCGGACATGCTGTCGAGAATCGAGACATTTGCAGCTCCTTCACCGTTAGACTTGAAGCTACTCCATGACGAGCAAGAAGCGAGCGAGGAATTGAGAAAATTACTCAATGATGGTCAAACTTCTTTACATTTGGTCAAATACAAACATCCAGGCACAGGAATCGAAATCTTCTGCGACGATACGACTGGGAAGATAAGACCATACGTTCCAAAAACTCTTCGCCAAGTGGTTTTCGACGCCACGCACGGCCTCGCGCACCCAGGAGCAAGAGCAACGATCAGGCTAATAACAAGTAGTTTCGTATGGAAGGGGGTAAGTGCAGACGTACGAGCACGCGTCCGCAGTTGTCCTGCATGTCAGCGATGCAAAATTGCACGACATACGAAGGGTGCATTGGAGACCTTTGCAGTGCCGAGTAGGCGTTTCGAACATGTCAATGTAGACATTGTTGGGCCGTTCCCTGTGTCACGAGGCTATACGTACTGCCTGACCTGTGTTGATAGGTTCTCGAGGTGGATTGAAGTTTTCCCACTCACCGACATGATGGCTGAAACGGTTGCGAGGGAGCTACTCAACGGGTGGATCAGTAGATTCGGAGTACCCAAGTTCATCACTACGGATCAGGGCAGACAATTTGAAAGCAGCCTTTTCCGCGAGCTGGCAAAGTTATTGGGTGCCAAGCACATCCACACTACAAGCTATCACCCACAGTCAAATGGCATAGTAGAGAGATGGCATCGGGTGTTGAAAGCTGCGTTGAGGTGTCACACGGCCGACGTTAATTGGGTGGACATTTTGCCAATCGTCCTTCTAGGGCTACGTTCAGCTGTCAAAGAGGACCTTGGGGTTTCCATAGCCGAGATGCTTTATGGACAGCCTATACGACTCCCCAGCGAATTCTTCGAAAGCCCAAAGGAAACACCAGCAGATGAGCACAGTTTTTTACAGAACATCAAACAACATTTTGAACGATTAAGGCCAACGCAAAAGTCTCAACATGGAAGGTGTGCTGTTTTCGTCCCTAAGGATCTGCGCTTCTGTAGCCATGTGTTTTTGCGGGACGATACCATTCACAAACCCCTTAAAGCGCCGTATGACGGTCCATATTTAGTGGTCAACAGGTTTCCGAAGACGTACACCATTCTGATTGGAACAAGGCAGGTTACTGTTTCGATTGATAGGCTCAAGCCGGCCTATTTTCCGAGGGAAGAAGTCGATACTGGGACTTTGCAGCAATTACCTTTTGCTGTTTTAGGAAGAGGAGTGATGTAGGGGTTAAGGCCTACTACATTATTCGTCTCGCGAAGATGGCAACTCTATAAACTTTGAAGAAATAAGTAATTAAACATACCTTTGCTTGTTGCATACATTTCCTGATTAAAGAATATAGAAAACGACTTCTATACATACATAGTGCATACTTCTTATTTTAAGCCCGATCGTTCCTTATCAAATTTTCTTTAATGTTCATAAAAGTTTAATCGGTGGTTCGTTGTTGTTTTTGCTCTTTTGTACCTACCACACTTGCATTTAGTCCCATTCCTTCGTCTCAGCTTTTATGCTGCCAGAAAGCATATAAATCAATAAGAAGCAATGTAGTGTATTCGCCGTTGAGATTTCTATGTGTGGGATTTGTTGTGTAGGCGATGCATGCATAGATTAATATTCTCTTTCCTATTCTGGAAATTGTTGTTGTTGTTGTTGTTGTAGCCTCTTGCTATATATGTAGGTATGTAGAAACTAGCTGCCATCCTTTCTTCTTTTTATCCTTCCCACCATACACATTTCCAGCTTATGCTCTTCGGTTAGTTTGTTGTCCTTAAATTAATTCTCTTCAATTATAATAGCTCTCTTCCTCTCGCTCTTGCCTCTCTGGACTTCAGTTTGATTTATCCTAATTAGCTGTGCGACAGCACTCAATCTATCTAGCGAATGGCGCCTATACTCTTAGTTCGCACCCACATTAAACCGTCTCGGTCCTTTATTGAGATGTTTAAAAGGAATTTTTTTGTTTGGTTACCTCTCAAGTGTTGTGAGTTCAGTTAAAACTGATTATTTTGAATACCATTGGCAGAGGTATCGTTTTTTTTTTGGGATTTGCTTCTGTTTTGTTTCATAAATACAAATTAGTATCAATTATAAATTTATTAAAGTGTGAATAGATTTTATATGTATGTATATTTAGAACGCTCAAAAATCTGCGTATTGCAGTATACTTATTATTTAAATCTACAAGGTTGTTAGCTGTGTGGAGAAATGTAACCTTTGTAATAAACATGTAAATCTACTTAAAGCAGTCTAGACATTTTTCCTTTGGTGTTGCAGATAATAGAAAATTCATTTTGATGTGAAGGTAGATCTAGCGATGTGTGAAGAATTAGTTATATGTTCAAGTAGTCATGCTAACAATTCGAAGAAGTCTTATTAAAGGAAATGTTAAGGCTCAAAGTGCTAATGTAAATAAAAAAAAAATAAATAATAAATGTACAAGAGGAGAAAATATTTTGGCTAGTCTAAAACAATTTTTTTTTTTACTATATAATCAACGATTTACATACAGGGCCGCCGAGAGAAAATTCGGGTCGAGTACTAAATATGTATATGCCTCATTCCCAATAAAAAGTTGTTAATAAAACGCTTTTAATAATTTTATGTTCGAAGTACATATTTAAATTCTCGAAATTCCCACTCTCGACTGGCCTGTATAGCTTTATGTGCGCAGCATGAGACTGTCGTAATATTTTCCCCCATAACTTTGTAACTGTCTCCTTAAAAAATCGAAAATCCAAAAAAAAACTACGTCTTCAAATCTTAAATTCTTCATTCGATATTTTCCTTGCCAATACCCCCTTAGAGTACAACGCCGTAAATTTATGGCTATATGTTCTAGGATTAGATTTCAATTCCTTTTTTCAACAACCCATTCTAATGCTGTCACTTGTTCTTTTTTATAATTTTATCCAAACCTCTCTTTTTATTCTCCCCTCTATATAGAATTTTTTTCATTCAATGTTTTCCCTATTCCTCTAGTCTCTCAGTTTTACGCTTCCTAAACAGGAGAGCCTACTCCAGCCAACACGACAAGCTCATGCCTTTCCCACCACGTAAAACGAGTTGCCACTTTAGTGTCGCTGTTCAGCAACGATACTGGTTTTTATACATGCACGCATACATGTTGTATGTTTATACTTATTCATTTGTTGTTGTTGGAAGAAACTTGTTGTCCTCAACATTTTACTGACTAAAGTTGGAATTTACGAGCGCAAACACACTCTGTGGCACAGTGCTTTCTGTGTGTTGCAATTGGTAATGGAAAAAATTCAGTAGAAAAATGCTAAACAGAATAGAAACCCAGAAGCAAAAAGAAGTGGATTAAACGCTGCTTGGCTCTTTCTTTCAATCTCTCTTGGGCGCAATATCTACATTTGTCTTCCCGACATACTTGAGGTATTTTTTTTTGGCACTGGCTTCTTTATTTGTTGATTTTGTGATTTTTTCTTACTAACTTTGTTTCAAAGGCTAGAAGGTAAATGCTGCCCTGGATGTCAAGGAGACCGTTGTTCAGAGCTTTCAACAGAATACGTTCTCATGATCGAAAGCAGGACACTTGATAAAGAAATGTTCGTTCCCACGACAGTCGGGTCTACGTAACCGGAACGACCCAGATTTATATCTGGCCAAGGACTGTCACTCCAGCAACACTCCCCAAAAAGTCTTTGGGGAATTTGTATGCTGCTACAGTAGTATAAAGAAATGTTGAAATGAGTCCGCGATGATTTTAAGTCCTACCGTATGGGTTTCTAATAATAATGCCCGGTTATTACCGCGAGTTGGCGAGGACTTTGCATTTCGGAGCGCTTGCTGAGCCGTCTAAAGACCCATCTGTTCAGAAGTAGTATCCAGGTTATCATTGGAGCACTAGCGCCCGCCCAGTTTTTAGAGAGGACCTCAGGGGTACTCTGCCTTGCCAATTCATCAGTCATGCAGTTTCTTCCACTGTACTGGTACCCAAATCACCTTGTTTTCAAAGTTATCTTGGGTGATCGAGAAATAGGTCAAGCATTCCCCCACCAGTTTCGGTCGTTCCATGAGGGATCCTATCAGATTAGATATTTACCTTTCTAATCGGTATTACATTGGTGCGTAGCAAGTCGACTGCCCCGGCAGCCTGAACTTGAGATTTAAAATTCAGAAAACACCTGCTCCAACTTTGTCGCCCAACTTCCACCCATTGATGAAGATATTGTTCCAGAGACTGCATCTCCCACTCACCCATTCACCCCT
This sequence comes from Rhagoletis pomonella, assembly GCF_013731165.1. NCBI lineage: Eukaryota > Metazoa > Arthropoda > Insecta > Diptera > Tephritidae > Rhagoletis > Rhagoletis pomonella. The sequence goes on along the minus strand of NW_023459629.1, from coordinate 4,979 downwards.
TAGAGGATAGAGAAGTATCCGTTCGGAACCAGCCTCGGTACTGATCCTTATTTTCAGTATGAAGTCGAAGTTTCCAAAGATTGCCGAGTGCGGTTTCTATCATTCTTGAATACAAACCACCTTATCACATTCTCACTTAAACTAGTCATCTAAGTAATAGCCTCTCCGTTAAGTTCGACCCGGAAAAGTTCGTATCGTGGGTCACTCGAATGGGTGAGCTCGATGTGTCTTCGAGTTAGAATTGAATGGGGTTTAAATTCACTCGGAACTTAATTGCAGAACCTGCCTGAAAATTTCGACCCTTTTCAATTGAAACAGTACATACTGGCTACAAAGCCTGTAGAAATTTCCCCAGTTCTTATTCAAATGATACCACTGTATTCCAGTCATTGAAAGGCCCAACAAACACGCGCGCACACACACAAATGATCCACGATGCCGGTTACTCGTGCAATCATTGCTACCCAGTAGATGGCAGGTAGTAGATACACAAAATCAACTCCAAACTAGTAGTATAGGCGGCCGCCAACGAATTTTCTTGCTAGCTGCTCCTGCAATTGAACATGTAGGCAGCTGTTAGCGGAGAGTAAACTCAAAAACTGGCTTGCTCACTGCCTTTCTGCTCTTCAAATTTAGCGTTCTCTTTTGTTGGGGGGGAGAGGACGGGGGGTGGCACTGAAAGCTCCTGGGCGCATATGAGGCATATGGAAAAGCAAAAAAAAATATGAATTTATATGCTGAGTGCATTTGTCAGCTGCTTGACTCTTTTCGTGTTGTCTTTTTTTTCCTTTATTCGAATCCTACTCCCAAGCTTTGGGATACCTACGCCATGCACGAACGATTGAATTCAGTTTCAGTTCAACGGAGTGCACTCGCACAATTCGGTTCGAATTGCGGTTTATGCAGCGTGAAATTTTAACGCGAAAATTCACCAAGAATATGTGTTTAGATGGATACCCACACTGAATGACTGACTGTAGGACTAACTTGCTGGCTAACTGCCGCACTGACAAGAATTTTTCGAAAAAAAAAATGTGTAGTGATGTGGTAGAAAATTGTACTACTATGTGCTTAGAAGTGTGGTGATGGTAAAGCTGAGAAAAACGCGTAGAAAGAAACAAATTATTACTTACACACGTCCAAGATTGTACGCTGCTGCTTATCTATTGAAGGAAAGTTTCTTTGAAAAATCAATGCAAATCAAATTGCGTTTATTAAATTGTGAATGCGTTAAAGGAAACGGAAATTTACTTAAGTGAAGTTAAAAAGTGTAGCAAAATGAAGAATGCAGAATAAGAAAGTTGAGAGAAATACAATTTGATACAAAAGTACGCAACTTTGGGAAGAAAATCGGATATAAACGTTTTGAAAGTGGCAGTAAAAATCAAAATTTAAAATGGTAATGTTGGAAAAATGTTGTATACCATTTAAGGCATATTCAATACATAAGTATTCATAGTTATACATATGTAAATACTACTTGTGCAACTGTATGTATTTGTGGCCTGTGTCGGTATGCGTAATTGGCGTAACTATACGCAAAAGCGCTTCGGCGGCATGCCTAAATCGTGCGGCTACTACGCTCGTACTCGTAATATTTCCTGCAGCAACGACGGCAGTAGAAGGAACTGCTCGAGTATGGGCAAATATACGTCATACATAAGTGCATACATATTTATATACATATACAAAATGTAGGAAAGGGTAGGGGACAGGCGCGTGGCGCGCACTATAGTCGGAACATAACCGCACCGCAAGTAAAATGTGCCAAAACCCATGCAACGGTGGGTGGGTGAAGGGAGAATGGGACCATGCTGAAGATGGGCTTTAAAGGAGCGAAGAAGCAACGAAAGATGGGGCTGCAGCTATGAAAAACTGTTACCAGTGCGCACTATGGGCAGCATTGTTTGGATGTTGAGGATGGAGGCCATGGAGTTGTTGCCAGTGTTAGTGGCTAAGTGCTGGCTTTGCTGATGGCAATGTGGGCTAGCCAAGCCCGCTGCGTGCCATGAACTCTAGATATATATGTATGTATATAAAAGTGCACTTAGATGTAAGGACGGTAGTGCATACAACAGATAGCCATCGACTCCGAAGACGTTGAGCTTCATTGGAGACACGCATTCTGTGCGTTGATTGTTGGCTGGATATTTGCTTTAAGTTAAATATACAAATATGCATACATATATATATTTATGTCTTACAGTAGTTTAAGGCCTATACTATACATCAGTTGGAACAATGGAATGGTCGCTTGACGCAGTGCGGCACGCAATACACTATGATGTATGTAGTTGTAGAAATGTACATACATATCGATGTTCAGGGGGCCTGTTAGGATTCTGCCAACCTGCAGCATTCCATATAAATTTTTGTTGTTATTATTTTTATGTTTCTTGTTAGCTTTTGTTTCATAGGTCTATCTTTTTCTTTATTATTATTTTCCCGAACTTTTTTTTTCTTCTGTTAGACTCTTGGTACTTAAACGGGCTGCATCTTCCGCAAATCTTCTAGTGCTGCCGCTGCGGCTGATACGAAGAAGACATGCGTGCTTGACAGCTTCTGTTCTTAGCAAAGTTTTGTTTGTGGTCTTTGTTTTTGCTATGTGCTGTCATTGTCACTTTGCATAATGCATACATACATTCATCATGATTCTCCTGTTGGCTGTGCATGCATCCTCTTCGGTCAGCTACTTCTGAACTACTTCGGTGGAAAGAGTAGAGAACTGGAAAAGATACATATTAATATTACAATGGAATTCTATGTGAATTATGGATACTAAAAATTGCCTGCCGAAAACAGCAACAGTTAACTGTTTTATTATTTACTCTTTCTAAAAACTTTTATTTTAAATTTTAAATATTTACTCTTTCTAAAAACTTTTATTTTAAATTTTAAATATTTACATACTCGATTGTCCCTCACCCGCTTCGTTAAGTGTAAGGAATTTCTGTGTACTACATTAGGCGTAATTTATTTCAATAAAACTCAAAATGCTTAAACTACTGGGGATATGTTTTCAATTAACTTATTCCTTGAATTCAAGCCAAACTTAAGTTTTTAAACAGGTGGCAACGCGCCTTTTCAAAACTCCTTCGATTGTAATAATTTATTCAAATTATTAAATAATTTGAATTAATATTTTTAAACAGGTGGGACAGTTTTCTTAAGCCTCTTTCGTCTGACACCCATATTGTGATACATGAATTTGATTATTTAAACAGGTGGCAACCCTGCTACATGTTGCTTAGAAATAAATCCTTTCCACGAACATTTTGAATCATGCCGACATGTGTTATAATTATTCATTTACCTTATTAAATAATTTAATTTGAATAAATTTTAAAAGAGGTGGCAACCCTTTTCAAAACACCGCAGAAATTTCGACATGTTTAAATTAAAGGTGTCTGAACACTCTTGCGTTAAATTAATTGAATTTAATTTTTAAGCAGTTGGCAACCCTTGTCAAACACCACAATAATATACTAAAGCTTCAAACTAAATATCTCATAACAATATTTCGATTCAACCCCATATTTTTAAATTTCATATAGCTTGCGAATATGTAATTAATTTACATTTGACTTTTCAAACAGGTGGCAATCCCTTTCGAAATATTTTCAAATTTCAACCTTTTTAAGCCTCTTTTGTAATGCAAATTTCAAATAAATTCAAGTCGAATTTGATTTTTTTTAAACAGGTGGCAGCTCTCCTCCATAAGTACGGAATTAATTTTATATACATAGTATATGTACATATATACATATTTTCATCCAAGTTCCAGTACTCTACCAAAACTACTTACTGAGATATGCAGTATGAAAAATTATAGGATAAAAGGCTATTTGGATGTTTTATAGACGATAGATACACTTCATGCATTCCATCCGAGGTGCCATCATCAACTCGGATCACTACCTTTGTTGCAGCTAAGGCGATCCGTTCAATGAATAACGTGCCTCAGATAGCGCAGTGAAAGTTCGACGTCAAAAATTTGCCGAGAAATTTCGTTGTGGACCCTTAATCCTGCTTAGCAAGAAGCTTCTCCTCGACGAAGGTACGGAAGTTGTGGTTGGTTACTATCAACCTCGCATTAGCAACCGGTATGACCGCTGCTTCATTGAAATCCGCAACATACCAAGCAAAGGTAGACATATTTCCAAGATCAAGAAAGACGTGTCTTAGAAATTATTGAAATCTGATAACAGAATTCCAATGTACACTAGAGAAACGAAGGGAATAGTTTTCAAAGCGATGCGGCAACTCAATGTGAAGAGAAGAGGCTTACGTGCCTCCTTTCGAATAAGACGAGGGGAGATAAGCCATAATGCAGCTTAAAACCACAAAGTCTCTAGAGCCCACAGACTATCGACTGAGCTGGTCAAAGCCGGCTACAAGGAGCTGGTGAGGCACAGGCACCAGCTGTTAAGTTCAAATTGGTATTGATGAATACATGCCCGAAGATTGGGATCTCATTCTATAAGAAGGAAAGTAAAAATCTTAGTAAATAACAAAACCTCGAGTTCTAAGTATGCAAACCTTATTCCCTCACTGTGTTAGTTCCCACGCTCGCTCGAATTGATCACTTTTCAGCTTTCTTTACCTGCGAAACCATCTGCTTTTGATCTTTTATTTATCCCCTGCGACTACGAATTGCTTGCCCACACTTGGTCTACAACCACCAATGGAACATTCGCTTGATCGAAGTGGTCAATATAATTCTTGCCTCTTTGCTTATCCATTAACTCGTTCACACTATCGCCTTTTTTTAATAGTCCCTTACATTCGCCATTTACCCAGCAAGAAAAGCTAAAAAATAAACCTTTCAGTCCGTCCGCTTTACGGCTCCCTTGTATTGTTTCTACGAAATGACGTGTTGCACACTTGGCTTGCAGTAACTGCCAGTTCAATTTCAACGACACTAAAAGCAAACCAAAGCTTAAGCCAACACGCCAGTCCGTACACAGCCTGCCTGCCCA